>NW_027554162.1:0-47434 GCF_045843805.1 Urocitellus parryii
TATCCGTTTTCATGTTTAGGTTTCACTCTGTTTTTCTCCTATATGGATACATGTATTTGGAACTCTAAATCAAACACGGTTTGTGCTAGCTCTTTGAAACTTGGCACAATAATGTAGTTCCAAGTTCTATCACTATGGTTTGTGTCCTAATGAAGAAGCCCCAAGCAGAGACTGACGAGAAACACTTTCATTGAAAGGGGTTGCCAAGCTTCCAAAAAGTACGATTTTCCGCAAATCTCAGCAACCATTTTTTCCCCCAATACGGATGATACTTGCAGGTAATGATCAGCCCACCAATCCCACTTGGCTCACCAAATTTCGTTCTTCTAGGTTAAACCTTTCCTTTGCAGTAACCGTTTTCATGTTTAGGTTTCACTCTGTTTTCTCCTATATGGATACATGTATTTGGAACTCCAAATCAAACAGGGTTTGTGCTAGCTCTTTGAAACTTGGCAAAATAAAATAGTTCACGTTCTATCACTATGGTGTCTGTCCTATTGAAGAAGCCCCAAGCAAAGACTGACTAGAATCACTTTCATTGAAAGGGGTTGCCAAGCTTCCCAAAATGACGAGTTTCCGGAAATCTCCGCAAACATTTTTTCACCCAATCTTGATGATACTTGCAGTTAGTGATCAGTACATGAATCCCGCTTGGCTCACCAAATTTCGTTCTTCTAGGTTAAACCGTTCCTTTGCAGTAACCGTTTTCATGTTTAGGTTTCACTCTGTTTTCTCCTATATGGATACATGTAGTTGGAACTCTAAATGAAACACGGTTTGTGCTAGCTCTTTGAAACTTGGCACAATAATGTAGTTCCAAGTTCTATCGCTATGGTTTGTGTCCTATTGAAGTACCCCCAAGCAGAGACTGACGAGAATCACTTTCATTGAAAGGGGTTGCCAACCTCCCAAAAAACTACGAGTTTCCGGAAATCTCAGCAAATATTTTTTTACCCAATCTTGATGATACTTCCATTTAATGATCAGTACAGCAATCCCACTTGGCTCCCCACATTTCGTTCTTCTAGTTTAAACCATTCCTTCGCAGTAACCGTTTTCATGTTCAGGTTTCTCTCTGTTTTCTCCTATAAGGATACATGTAGTTGGAACTCTAAATCAAACACGGTTTATGCTAGCTATTTGAAACTTGGCACAATAATGTAGTTCCAAGTTCTAACGCTATGGTTTGTGCCCTATTGAAGTAGCCCCAAGCAGAGACTGACGAGAATCACTTTCAATGAAAGGGGTTGCCATTCTTCCAAAAAAACTACGAGTTTCCTAAAATCTCAGGAAACATTTTTTCACCCAATCTTGAAGATACTTGCAGGTCATGATCAGTACACCATTCCCACTTGGCTCACCAAATTTCGTTCTTCTAGTTTAAACCGTTCCTTTGCAGGAACCGTTTTCATCTTTAGGTTTCACTGTGTTTTCTCCTATATGGATACACGTAGTTGGAACGCTAAATCAAACACGGTTTGTGCTAGCTCTTTGAAACTTGGCACAATAATGTAGTTCCAAGTTCTATCGCTATGGTTTGTGTCCTATTAAAGAAGCTCCAAGCAGCGACTGACGAGAATCACTTTCATTGAAAGGGGTGGCCAAGCTTCCAAAAAACTACGAGTTTCCTGAAATCTCAGCAAGAATTTTTTCACCCAATCTTGATGATACTTCCATTTAATTACCAGTACACGAATCCCATTTGGATCACCAAATTTCGTTCTTCTAGGTTAAACCGTTCCTTTGCAGTAACGGATTTCAGATTTAGGTTTCACTCTGTTTTCTCCTATATGGATACTTGTAGTTGGAACTCTAAATCAAACACGGTTTGTGCTAGCTCTTTGAAACTTGGCACAATAATGTAGTTCCAAGTTCTATCGCTATGGTATGTGTCCATTGAAGTAGCCCCAAACAGAGACTGACAAGAATCACTTTCATTGAAAGGGGTTGCCAAGCTTCTAAAAAACTACGAGTTTCCTGAAATCTCAGCAAACATTTTTTCACCCAATCTTGATGATACTTGCAGGATATGATCAGTACACGAATCCCACTTGGATCACCAAATTTCGTTCCTCTAGGTTAAACCGTTCCTTTTCAGAAACCGTTTTCATGTTTAGGTTTCAGTCTGTTTTCTCCTATATGGATACATGTATTTGAAACTCTAAATCAAACACGGTTTGTGCTAGCTCTTTGAAACTTGGCACAATAATGTAGTTCAAAGATCTATCATTATGGTGTGTTTCCTATTGAAGTAGCCCCAAGCAGAGACTGACGAGAATCACTTTCATTCAAAGGGGTTACCAAGCTTCCAAAAAACTACGAGTATCCTGAAATCTGAGCAACAATTTTTTCACCCAATCTTGATGATATTTGCAGGTAATGATCAGTACTGCAATCCAAATTGGCTCACCAAATTTCGTTGTTCTAGGTTAAACCGTTCCTTTGCAGGAACCGTTTTCATGTTCAGGTTTCACTCTGTTTTCTCCTATATGGATACATGTAGGTGGAACTCTAAATCAAACACGGTTTGTGCTAGCTCTTTGAAACTTGGCACTATAATGTAGTTCCAAGTTCTATCGCTATCATTTGTGTCCTATTGAAGTAGGCCCAAGCAGAGACTGACGCAAATCACTTTCATTGAAAGGGGAAGCCAAGCTTCCAAAAAACTACGAATTTCCTGAAATCTCAGCAAACATTTTTTCACCCAATCTTGATGATACTTGCAGGTAATGATTAGTACACTAATCACACTTGGCTCACCAAATTTGGTTGTTCTAGGTTAAACCGTTCATTTGCAGTAACCGTTTTCATGTTTAGGTTTCACTCTGTTTTCTCCTATATGGATACATGTAGTTGGAACTCTAAATCAAACACAGTTTGTGCTACCTCTTTGAAACTTGGCACAATAATGTAGTTCCAAGTTCTATCGCTATGGTTTGTGTCTTATTGAAGTAGCCCCAAGCAGAGACTGACAAGAATCACTTTCATTGAAAGGGGTTGCTAACCTTCCAAAAAACTACGATTTTCCTGAAATCTCAGCAAGCATGTTTTCACCCAATCTTGATGATACTTCCATTTAATGATCAGTACACCAATCCCAATTGGCTCACCAAATTTCGTTCCTCTAGGTTAAACCGTTCCTTTGCAGTAACCGTTTTCATGTTTAGGTTTCACTCTGTTTTCTCCTATATGGATACATGTAGTTGGAACTCTAAATCAAACAGGGTTTGTGCTAGGTCTTTGATACTTGGCACAATAATGTAGTTCCAAGTTCTATCGCTATGTTTTGTATCCTATTGATGTAGCCCCAAGCAGAGACTTACTAGAATCCCTTTCATTGAAAAGGGTTGCCAAGCTTACAAAAAACTACGAGTTTCCGGAAATCCCAGCAAACATTTTTTCATCCAATCTTGATGATACTTCCATTTAATGATCAGTACACCAATGCCACTTGGCACACCAAATTTCGTTCTTCTAGGTTAAACCATTTCTTTGCAGTAACCGCTTTCATGTTTAGGTTTCACTCTGTTTTCTCCTGTATGGATACATGTAGTTGGAACTCTAAATCAAACACGGTTTGTGCTAGCTCTTTGAAACTTGGCACAATAATGTAGTTCCCAGTTCTATCGCTATGGTTTGTGTCCTATTGAAGAAGCCCCAAGCAGAGACTGACGAGAATCACTTTCATTGAAAGGGGTTGCCAAGCTTCCAAAAACTATGAGTTTCCTGAAATCTCAGCAAAATCTTTTTCACCCAATCTTGATGATACTTGCAGGTAACCATCAGTACACCAATCCCCCTTGGCTCACCAAATTTCGTTCTTCTAGGTTAAACCGTTCCTTTGCAGTAACCGTTTTCATGTTTAGGTTTCACTGTGTTTTCTCCTATATGGATACATGTAGTTGGAACTCTATATCAAACACGGTTTGTGCTAGCTCTTTGAAACTTGGCACAATAATGTAGTTCCAAGTTCTATCGCTATGGTTTGTGTCCTATTGAAGTAGCCCCAAGCAGAGACTGACGAGAATCACTTTCATTGAAAGGGTTTGTCAAGCTTCCAAAAAACTACGAGTTTCCTGAAATCTCAGCAAACATTTTTTCACCCAATCTTGATGATACTTGCATGTAATGATCAGTACACCAATCCCCCTTGGCTCACCAAATTTCGTCCTTCTAGGTTAAACAGTTTCTTTGCAGTAACCATTTTCATGTTTAGGTTTCACTCTCTTTTCTCCTATATGGATACATGTAGTTGGAACTCTAAATCAAACACGGTTTGTGCTACCTCTTTGAAACTTGGCACAATAATGTAGTTCCAAGTTCTATCGCTATGGTTTGTGTCCTACTGAAGTCGCCGCAAGCAGAGACTGACGAGAATCACTTTATTGAAAAGGGTTGCCAAGCTTCCAAAAAACTTCGAGTTTCCTGAAATCTCAGCAAACATTTTTTCACCCAATCTTGATGATACTTCAATTTAATGATCAGTACACCAATGCCACTTGGCACACCAAATTTCGTTCTTCTAGGTTAAACCATTTCTTTGCAGTAACCGTTTTCATGTTTAGGTTTCACTCTGTTTTCTCCTGTATGGATACATGTAGTTGGAACTCTAAATCAAACACGGTTTGTGCTAGGTCTTTGAAACTTGGCACAATAATGTAGTTCCAAGTTCTATCGCTATGGTTTGTATCCTATTGAAGTAGCCCCAAGCAGAGACTGACGAGAATCCCTTTCATTGAAATTGGTTGCCAAGCTTCCTAAAAACTACGAGTTTCCGGACATCTCAGCAAACATTTTTTCATCCAATCTTGATGATACTTCCATTTAATGATCAGTACACCAATATCACTTGGCACACCAAATTTCGTTCTTCTAGGTTAAACCATTCCTTTGCAGTAACCGTTTTCATGTTTAGGTTTCACTCTGTTTTCTCCTGTATGGATACATGTAGTTGGAACTCTAAATCAAACACGGTTTGTGCTAGCTCTTTGAAACTTTTCACAATAATGTAGTTCCAAGTTCTATCGCTATGGTTTATGTCCTATTGAAGTAGCCCCAAGCAGAGACTGACGAGAATCACTTTCAATGAAAGGGGTTGCCGATCTTCCAAAAAACTACGAGTTTCCTGAAATCTCAGAAACATTTTTTCACCCAATCCTGATGATACTTGCAGGTAATGATCAGTTCACCAATCCCACTTGGCTCACCAAATTTCATTCTTCTAGGTTTAACCGTTGCTTTCAATAACCGTTTTCATGTTTAGGTTTCACTCTGTTTTCTCCTATATGGATACATGTAGTTGGAACTCTAAATCAAACACCGATTGTGCTAGCTCTTTGAAACTTGGCACAATAATGTAGTTCCACGCTCTATCGCTATGGTTTGTGTCCTATTGAAGTAGGCCCAAGCAGAGACTGACGAGATTCACTTTCGTTGAAAGGGGTTGCACAGCTTCCAAAAAACTTCGAGTTTCCTGAAATCTCAGCAAACTTTTTTTTCACCCAATCTTGATGATACTTGCAGGTTATGATCACTACACCAATCCCACTTGGCTCATTAAATTTCGTTCGTCTAGGTTAAACCGTTCCTTTGCAGGAACCGTTTTCATGTTTAGGTTTCACTTTCTTTTCTCCTATATGGATACATGTAGTTTTAACTCTAAATCAAACACGGTTTGTGCAAGCTCTTGAAACTTGGCAAAATAATGTAGTTCCAAGTTCTATCACTATGGTTTGTGTCCTATTGAAGTAGCCCCAAGCAGAGACTGACGAGAATCACTTTCATTTAAAGGGGTTGCGAAGCTTCCAAAAAATACGAGTTAGCTGAAATCTCAGCAAACATTTTTTCACGCAATATTGATGACACTTGTAGGTAATGATCAGTACACCAATCCCACTTGGCTCACCAAATTTCGTTCTTCTAGGTTAAACCGTTGCTTTGCAGTAACCGTTTTCATGTTTAGGTTTCACTCTGTTTTCTTCTATATGGATACATGTTTTTGGAACTCTAAATCAAACACGGTGTGTGCTAGCATTTTGAAACTTGGCACAATAACGTAGTTCCAAGTTCTATCGCTATGGTTTGTGTCCTATTGAAGTAGCCCCAAACAGAGACTGACAAGAATCACTTTCATTGAAAGGGGTTGCCAAGCTTCCAAAAAACTACGAGTTTAATGAAATCTCAGCAAACATTTTTTCACCCAATACTGATGATACTTGCAGGTAATGATCTGTACACCAATCCCAATTGGCTCAACAAAATTCGATCTTTTGGGTTAAACAGTTCCTTTGCAGTAACCGTTTTCATGTTTAGGTTTCACTCTGTATTCTCCAATATGGATACATGTAGTTGGAACTCTAAATCAAACACGGTTTGTGCTAGCTCTTTGAAACTTGGCACAATAATGTAGTTCCAAGTTCTATCGCTATGGTTTGTGTACTATTGAAGAAACCCCAAGCAGAGACTGACGAGAATCACTTTCATTGAAAGGGGGTGCCAAGCTTCCAAAAAGTACGAGTTTCCGCAAATCTCAGCAAACATTTTTTCACCCAATCTTGATGATACTTGCAGGTAATGATAAGCCCACCAATCCCACTTGGCTCACCAAATTTCGTTCTTCTAGGTTAAACCTTTCCTTTGCAGTAACCGTTTTCATGTTTAGGTTTCACTCTGTTTTCTCCTATATGGATACATGTATTTGGAACTCCAAATCAAACAGGGTTTGTGCTAGCTCTTTGAAACTTGGCAAAATAAAATAGTTCACGTTCTATCACTATGGTGTCTGTCCTATTGAAGAAGCCCCAAGCAAAGACTGACGAGAATCACTTTCATTGAAAGGGGTTGCCAAGCTTCCCAAAATGACGAGTTTCCGGAAATCTCCGCAAACATTTTTTCACCCAATCTTGATGATACTTGCAGTTAGTGATCAGTACATGAATCCCGCTTGGCTCACCAAATTTCGTTCTTCTAGGTTAAACCGTTCCTTTGCAGTAACCGTTTTCATGTTTAGGTTTCACTCTGTTTTCTCCTATATGGATACATGTAGTTGGAACTCTAAATGAAACACGGTTTGTGCTAGCTCTTTGAAACTTGGCACAATAATGTAGTTCCAAGTTCTATCGCTATGGTTTGTGTCCTATTGAAGTAGCCCCAAGCAGAGACTGACGAGAATCACTTTCATTGAAAGGGGTTGCCAACCTTCCAAAAAACTACGAGTTTCCGGAAATCTCAGCAAATATTTTTTTACCCAATCTTGATGATACTTCCATTTAATGATCAGTACAGCAATCCCACTTGGCTCCCCACATTTCGTTCTTCTAGTTTAAACCATTCCTTTGCAGTAACCGTTTTCATGTTCAGGTTTCTCTCTGTTTTCTCCTATAAGGATACATGTAGTTGGAACTCTAAATCAAACACGGTTTATGCTAGCTATTTGAAACTTGGCACAATAATGTAGTTCCAAGTTCTAACGCTATGGTTTGTGCCCTATTGAAGTAGCCCCAAGCAGAGACTGACGAGAATCACTTTCAATGAAAGGGGTTGCCATTCTTCCAAAAAACTACGAGTTTCCTAAAATCTCAGGAAACATTTTTTTCACCCAATCTTGAAGATACTTGCAGGTCATGATCAGTACACCATTCCCACTTGGCTCACCAAATTTCGTTCTTCTAGTTTAAACCGTTCCTTTGCAGGAACCGTTTTCATCTTTAGGTTTCACTGTGTTTTCTCCTATATGGATACACGTAGTTGGAACGCTAAATCAAACACGGTTTGTGCTAGCTCTTTGAAACTTGGCACAATAATGTAGTTCCAAGTTCTATCGCTATGGTTTGTGTCCTATTAAAGAAGCTCCAAGCAGCGACTGACGAGAATCACTTTCATTGAAAGGGGTGGCCAAGCTTCCAAAAAACTACGAGTTTCCTGAAATCTCAGCAAGAATTTTTTCACCCAATCTTGACGATACTTCCATTTAATTACCAGTACACGAATCCCATTTGGATCACCAAATTTCGTTCTTCTAGGTTAAACCGTTCCTTTGCAGTAACGGATTTCAGATTTAGGTTTCACTCTGTTTTCTCCTATATGGATACTTGTAGTTGGAACTCTAAATCAAACACGGTTTGTGCTAGCTCTTTGAAACTTGGCACAATAATGTAGTTCCAAGTTCTATCGCTATGGTATGTGTCCATTGAAGTAGCCCCAAACAGAGACTGACAAGAATCACTTTCATTGAAAGGGGTTGCCAAGCTTCTAAAAAACTACGAGTTTCCTGAAATCTCAGCAAACATTTTTTTCACCCAATCTTGATGATACTTGCAGGATATGATCAGTACACGAATCCCACTTGGATCACCAAATTTCGTTCCTCTAGGTTAAACCGTTCCTTTTCAGAAACCGTTTTCATGTTTAGGTTTCAGTCTGTTTTCTCCTATATGGATACATGTATTTGAAACTCTAAATCAAACACGGTTTGTGCTAGCTCTTTGAAACTTGGCACAATAATGTAGTTCAAAGATCTATCATTATGGTGTGTTTCCTATTGAAGTAGCCCCAAGCAGAGACTGACGAGAATCACTTTCATTGAAAGGGGTTACCAAGCTTCCAAAAAACTACGAGTATCCTGAAATCTGAGCAACCATTTTTTCACCCAATCTTGATGATATTTGCAGGTAATGATCAGTACTGCAATCCCAATTGGCTCACCAAATTTCGTTGTTCTAGGTTAAACCGTTCCTTTGCAGGAACCGTTTTCATGTTCAGGTTTCACTCTGTTTTCTCCTATATGGATACATGTAGGTGGAACTCTAAATCAAACACGGTTTGTGCTAGCTCTTTGAAACTTGGCACTATAATGTAGTTCCAAGTTCTATCGCTATCATTTGTGTCCTATTGAAGTAGGCCCAAGCAGAGACTGACGCAAATCACTTTCATTGAAAGGGGAAGCCAAGCTTCCAAAAAACTACGAATTTCCTGAAATCTCAGCAAACATTTTTTCACCCAATCTTGATGATACTTGCAGGTAATGATTAGTACACTAATCACACTTGGCTCACCAAATTTGGTTGTTCTAGGTTAAACCGTTCATTTGCAGTAACCGTTTTCATGTTTAGGTTTCACTCTGTTTTCTCCTATATGGATACATGTAGTTAGAACTCTAAATCAAACACAGTTTGTGCTACCTCTTTGAAACTTGGCACAATAATGTAGTTCCAAGTTCTATCGCTATGGTTTGTGTCTTATTGAAGTAGCCCCAAGCAGAGACTGACAAGAATCACTTTCATTGAAAGGGGTTGCTAACCTTCCAAAAAACTACGATTTTCCTGAAATCTCAGCAAGCATGTTTTCACCCAATCTTGATGATACTGCCATTTAATGATCAGTACACCAATCCCAATTGGCTCACCAAATTTCGTTCCTCTAGGTTAAACCGTTCCTTTGCAGTAACCGTTTTCATGTTTAGGTTTCACTCTGTTTTCTCCTATATGGATACATGTAGTTGGAACTCTAAATCAAACAGGGTTTGTGCTAGGTCTTTGATACTTGGCACAATAATGTAGTTCCAAGTTCTATCGTTATGTTTTGTATCCTATTGATGTAGCCCAAGCAGAGACTTACTAGAATCCCTTTCATTGAAAAGGGTTTGCCAAGCTTCCAAAAAACTACGAGATTCCGGAAATCCCAGCAAACATTTTTTCATCCAATCTTGATGATACTTCCATTTAATGATCAGTACACCAATGCCACTTGGCACACCAAATTTCGTTCTTCTAGGTTAAACCATTTCTTTGCAGTAACCGCTTTCATGTTTAGGTTTCACTCTGTTTTCTCCTGTATGGATACATGTAGTTGGAACTGTAAATCAAACACGGTTTGTGCTAGCTCTTTGAAACTTGGCACAATAATGTAGTTCCCAGTTCTATCGCTATGGTTTGTGTCCTATTGAAGAAGCCCCAAGCAGAGACTGACGAGAATCACTTTCATTGAAAGGGGTTGCCAAGCTTCCAAAAACTATGAGTTTCCTGAAATCTCAGCAAAATTTTTTTCACCCAATCTTGATGATACTTGCAGGTAACCATCAGTACACCAATCCCCCTTGGCTCACCAAATTTCGTTCTAAATCAAAATCAAACACAGTTCTAAATCAAAATCAAACAAGTTCTAAATCAAAATCAAACAAGTTCTATCGCTATGTTTTGTATCCTATTGATGTAGCCCCAAGCAGAGACTTACTAGAATCCCTTTCATTGAAAAGGGTTGCCAAGTTTACAAAAAACTACGAGTTTCCGGAAATCCCAGCAAACATTTTTTCATCCAATCTTGATGATACTTCCATTTAATGATCAGTACACCAATGCCACTTGGCACACCAAATTTCGTTCTTCTAGGTTAAACCATTTCTTTGCAGTAACGCTTTCATGTTTAGGTTTCACTCTGTTTTCTCCTGTATGGATACATGTAGTTGGAACTGTAAATCAAACACGGTTTGTGCTAGCTCTTTGAAACTTGGCACAATAATGTAGTTCCCAGTTCTATCGCTATGGTTTGTGTCCTATTGAAGAAGCCCCAAGCAGAGACTGACGAGAATCACTTTCATTGAAAGGGGTTGCCAAGCTTCCAAAAACTATGAGTTTCCTGAAATCTCAGCAAAATTTTTTTTCACCCAATCTTGATGATACTTGCAGGTAACCATCAGTACACCAATCCCCCTTGGCTCACCAAATTTCGTTCTTCTAGGTTAAACCGTTCCTTTGCAGTAACCGTTTTCATGTTTAGGTTTCACTGTGTTTTCTCCTATATGGATACATGTAGTTGGAACTCTAAATCAAACACGGTTTGTGCTAGCTCTTTGAAACTTGGCACAATAATGTAGTTCCAAGTTCTATCGCTATGGTTTGTGTCCTATTGAAGTAGCCCCAAGCAGAGACTGACGAGAATCACTTTCATTGAAAGGGTTTGTCAAGCTTCCAAAAAACTACGAGTTTCCTGAAATCTCAGCAAACATTTTTCACCCAATCTTGATGATACTTGCATGTAATGATCAGTACACCAATCCCCCTTGGCTCACCAAATTTCGTTCTTCTAGGTTAAACAGTTTCTTTGCAGTAACCATTTTCATGTTTAGGTTTCACTCTCTTTTCTCCTATATGGATACATGTAGTTGGAACTCTAAATCAAACACGGTTTGTGCTACCTCTTTGAAACTTGGCACAATAATGTAGTTCCAAGTTCTATCGCTATGGTTTGTGTCCTACTGAAGTCACCGCAAGCAGAGACTAACGAGAATCACTTTATTGAAAAGGGTTGCCAAGCTTCCAAAAAACTTCGAGTTTCCTGAAATCTCAGCAAACATTTTTTCACCCAATCTTGATGATACTTCCATTTAATGATCAGTACACCAATGCCACTTGGCACACCAAATTTCGTTCTTCTAGGTTAAACCATTTCTTTGCAGTAACCGTTTTCATGTTTAGGTTTCACTCTGTTTTCTCCTGTATGGATACATGTAGTTGGAACTCTAAATCAAACACGGTTTGTGCTAGGTCTTTGAAACTTGGCACAATAATGTAGTTCCAAGTTCTATCACTAAGGTTTGTATCCTATTGAAGTAGCCCCAAGCAGAGACTGACGAGAATCCCTTTCATTGAAATTGGTTGCCAAGCTTCCTAAAAACTACGAGTTTCCGGACATCTCAGCAAACATTTTTTCATCCAATCTTGATGATACTTCCATTTAATGATCAGTACACCAATATCACTTGGCACACCAAATTTCGTTCTTCTAGGTTAAACCATTCCTTTGCAGTAACCGTTTCATGTTTAGGTTTCACTCTGTTTTCTCCTGTATGGATACATGTAGTTGGAACTCTAAATCAAACACGGTTTGTGCTAGCTCTTTGAAACTTGGCACAATAATGTAGTTCCATGTTCTATCGCTATGGTTTATGTCCTATTGAAGTAGCCCCAAGCAGAGACTGACGAGAATCACTTTCAATGAAAGGGGTTGCCGATCTTCCAAAAAACTACGAGTTTTCTGAAATCTCAGAAACATTTTTTCACCCAATCCTGATGATACTTGCAGGTAATGATCAGTTCACCAATCCCACTTGGCTCACCAAATTTCATTCTTCTAGGTTTAACCGTTGCTTTGCAGTAACCGTTTTCATGTTTAGGTTTCACTCTGTTTTCTTCTATATGGATACATGTTTTTGGAACTCTAAATCAAACACGGTGTGTGCTAGCATTTTGAAACTTGGCACAATAACGTAGTTCCAAGTTCTATCGCTATGGTTTGTGTCCTATTGAAGTAGCCCCAACAGAGACTGACAAGAATCACTTTCATTGAAAGGGGTTGCCAAGCTTCCAAAAAACTACGAGTTTAATGAAATCTCAGCAAACATTTTTTCACCCAATACTGATGATACTTGCAGGTAATGATCTGTACACCAATCCAATTGGCTCAACAAAATTCGATCTTTTGGGTTAAACAGTTCCTTTGCAGTAACCGTTTTCATGTTTAGGTTTCACTCTGTATTCTCCAATATGGATACATGTAGTTGGAACTCTAAATCAAACACGGTTTTGTGCTAGCTCTTTTGAAACTTGGCACAATAATGTAGTTCCAAGTTCTATCGCTATGGTTTGTGTACTATTGAAGAAACCCCAAGCAGAGACTGACGAGAATCACTTTCATTGAAAGGGGGTGCCAAGCTTCCAAAAAGTACGAGTTTCCGCAAATCTCAGCAAACATTTTTCACCCAATCTTGATGATACTTGCAGGTAATGATAAGCCCACCAATCCCACTTGGCTCACCAAATTTCGTTCTTCTAGGTTAAACTTTCCTTTGCAGTAACCGTTTTCATGTTTAGGTTTCACTCTGTTTTCTCCTATATGGATACATGTATTTGGAACTCCAAATCAAAACAGGGTTTGTGCTAGCTCTTTGAAACTTGGCAAAATAAAATAGTTCACGTTCTATCACTATGGTGTCTGTCCTATTGAAGAAGCCCCAAGCAAAGACTGACGAGAATCACTTTCATTGAAAGGGTTGCCAAGCTTCCCAAAATGACGAGTTTCCGGAAATTCTCCGCAAACATTTTTTCACCCAATCTTGATGATACTTTGCAGTTAGTGATCAGTACATGAATCCCGCTTGGCTCACCAAATTTCGTTCTTCTAGGTTAACCGTTCCTTTGCAGTAACCGTTTCATGTTTAGGTTTCACTCTGTTTTCTCTATATGGATACATGTAGTTGGAACTCTAAATGAAACACGGTTTGTGCTAGCTCTTTGAAACTTGGCACAATAATGTAGTTCCAAGTTCTATCGCTATGGTTTGTGTCCTATTGAAGTAGCCCCAAGCAGAGACTGACGAGAATCACTTTCATTGAAAGGGGTTGCCAACCTTCCAAAAAACTACGAGTTTCCGGAAATCTCAGCAAATATTTTTTTACCCAATCTTGATGATACTTCCATTTAATGATCAGTACAGCAATCCCACTTGGCTCCCCACATTTCGTTCTTCTAGTTTAAACCATTCCTTTGCAGTAACCGTTTTCATGTTCAGGTTTCTCTCTGTTTTCTCCTATAAGGATACATGTAGTTGGAACTCTAAATCAAACACGGTTTATGCTAGCTATTTGAAACTTGGCACAATAATGTAGTTCCAAGTTCTAACGCTATGGTTTGTGCCCTATTGAAGTAGCCCCAAGCAGAGACTGACGAGAATCACTTTCA
This sequence comes from Urocitellus parryii, assembly GCF_045843805.1. Lineage (NCBI taxonomy): Eukaryota > Metazoa > Chordata > Mammalia > Rodentia > Sciuridae > Urocitellus > Urocitellus parryii. The sequence continues at coordinate 13,734 of NW_027554162.1, forward strand.
ATGAAAGGGGTTGCCATTCTTCCAAAAAACTACGAGTTTCCTAAAATCTCAGGAAACATTTTTTCACCCAATCTTGAAGATACTTGCAGGTCATGATCAGTACACCATTCCCACTTGGCTCACCAAATTTCGTTCTTCTAGTTTAAACCGTTCCTTTGCAGGAACCGTTTTCATCTTTAGGTTTCACTGTGTTTTCTCCTATATGGATACACGTAGTTGGAACGCTAAATCAAACACGGTTTGTGCTAGCTCTTTGAAACTTGGCACAATAATGTATTTCCAAGTTCTATCGCTATGGTTTGTGTCCTATTAAAGAAGCTCCAAGCAGCGACTGACGAGAATCACTTTCATTGAAAGGGGTGGCCAAGCTTCCAAAAAACTACGAGTTTCCTGAAATCTCAGCAAGAATTTTTTCACCCAATCTTGACGATACTTCCATTTAATTACCAGTACACGAATCCCATTTGGATCACCAAATTTCGTTCTTCTAGGTTAAACCGTTCCTTTGCAGTAACGGATTTCAGATTTAGGTTTCACTCTGTTTTCTCCTATATGGATACTTGTAGTTGGAACTCTAAATCAAACACGGTTTGTGCTAGCTCTTTGAAACTTGGCACAATAATGTAGTTCCAAGTTCTATCGCTATGGTATGTGTCCATTGAAGTAGCCCCAAACAGAGACTGACAAGAATCACTTTCATTGAAAGGGGTTGCCAAGCTTCTAAAAAACTACGAGTTTCCTGAAATCTCAGCAAACATTTTTTCACCCAATCTTGATGATACTTGCAGGATATGATCAGTTCACGAATCCCACTTGGATCACCAAATTTCGTTCCTCTAGGTTAAACCGTTCCTTTTCAGAAACCGTTTTCATGTTTAGGTTTCAGTCTGTTTTCTCCTATATGGATACATGTATTTGAAACTCTAAATCAAACACGGTTTGTGCTAGCTCTTTGAAACTTGGCACAATAATGTAGTTCAAAGATCTATCATTATGGTGTGTTTCCTATTGAAGTAGCCCCAAGCAGAGACTGACGAGAATCACTTTCATTGAAAGGGGTTACCAAGCTTCCAAAAAACTACGAGTATCCTGAAATCTGAGCAACCATTTTTTCACCCAATCTTGATGATATTTGCAGGTAATGATCAGTACTGCAATCCCAATTGGCTCACCAAATTTCGTTGTTCTAGGTTAAACCGTTCCTTTGCAGGAACCGTTTTCATGTTCAGGTTTCACTCTGTTTTCTCCTATATGGATACATGTAGGTGGAACTCTAAATCAAACACGGTTTGTGCTAGCTCTTTGAAACTTGGCACTATAATGTAGTTCCAAGTTCTATCGCTATCATTTGTGTCCTATTGAAGTAGGCCCAAGCAGAGACTGACGCAAATCACTTTCATTGAAGGGGGAAGCCAAGCTTCCAAAAAACTACGAATTTCCTGAAATCTCAGCAAACATTTTTTCACCCAATCTTGATGATACTTGCAGGTAATGATTAGTACACTAATCACACTTGGCTCACCAAATTTGGTTGTTCTAGGTTAAACCGTTCATTTGCAGTAACCGTTTTCATGTTTAGGTTTCACTCTGTTTCTCCTATATGGATACATGTAGTTGGAACTCTAAATCAAACACAGTTTGTGCTACCTCTTTGAAACTTGGCACAATAATGTAGTTCCAAGTTTCTATCGCTATGGTTTGTGTCTTATTGAAGTAGCCCCAAGCAGAGACTGACAAGAATCACTTTCATTGAAAGGGGTTGCTAACCTTCCCAAAAAACTACGATTTTCCTGAAATCTCAGCAAGCATGTTTTCACCCAATCTTGATGATACTTCCATTTAATGATCAGTACACCAATCCCAATTGGCTCACCAAATTTCGTTCCTCTAGGTTAAACCGTTCCTTTGCAGTAACCGTTTTCATGTTTAGGTTTCACTCTGTTTTCTCCTATATGGATACATGTAGTTGGAACTCTAAATCAAACAGGGTTTGTGCTAGGTCTTTGATACTTGGCACAATAATGTAGTTCCATGTTCTATCGTTATGTTTTGTATCCTATTGATGTAGCCCCAAGCAGAGACTTACTAGAATCCCTTTCATTGAAAAGGGTTGCCAAGCTTCCAAAAAACTACGAGATTCCGGAAATCCCAGCAAACATTTTTTCATCCAATCTTGATGATACTTCCATTTAATGATCAGTACACCAATGCCACTTGGCACACCAAATTTCGTTCTTCTAGGTTAAACCATTTCTTTGCAGTAACCGCTTTCATGTTTAGGTTTCACTCTGTTTTCTCCTGTATGGATACATGTAGTTGGAACTGTAAATCAAACACGGTTTGTGCTAGCTCTTTGAAACTTGGCACAATAATGTAGTTCCCAGTTCTATCGCTATGGTTTGTGTCCTATTGAAGAAGCCCCAAGCAGAGACTGACGAGAATCACTTTCATTGAAAGGGGTTGCCAAGCTTCCAAAAACTATGAGTTTCCTGAAATCTCAGCAAAATTTTTTTCACCCAATCTTGATGATACTTGCAGGTAACCATCAGTACACCAATCCCCCTTGGCTCACCAAATTTCGTTCTAAATCAAAATCAAACACAGTTCTAAATCAAAATCAAACAAGTTCTAAATCAAAATCAAACAAGTTCTATCGCTATGTTTTGTATCCTATTGATGTAGCCCCAAGGCAGAGACTTACTAGAATCCCTTTCATGAAAAGGGTTGCCAAGCTTACAAAAAACTACGAGTTTCCGGAAATCCCAGCAAACATTTTTTCATCCAATCTTGATGATACTTCCATTTAATGATCAGTACACCCAATGCCACTTGGCACACCAATTTCGTTCTTCTAGGTTAAACCATTTCTTTGCAGTAACCGCTTTCATGTTTAGGTTTCACTCTGTTTTCTCCTGTATGGATACATGTAGTTGGAACTGTAAATCAAACACGGTTTGTGCTAGCTCTTTGAAACTTGGCACAATAATGTAGTTCCCAGTTCTATCCCTATGGTTTGTGTCCCTATTGAAGAAGCCCCCAAGCAGAGACTGACGAGAATCACTTTCATTGAAAGGGGTTGCCAAGCTTCCAAAAACTATGAGTTTCCTGAAATCTCAGCAAAATTTTTTTCACCCAATCTTGATGATACTTGCAGGTAACCATCAGTACACCAATCCCCCTTGGCTCACCAAATTTCGTTCTTCTAGGTTAAACCGTTCCTTTGCAGTAACCGTTTTCATGTTTAGGTTTCACTGTGTTTTCTCCTATATGGATACATGTTGTTGGAACTCTAAATCAAACACGGTTTGTGCTAGCTCTTTGAAACTTGGCACAATAATGTAGTTCCAAGTTCTATCGCTATGGTTTGTGTCCTACTGAAGTAGCCCCAAGCAGAGACTGACGAGAATCACTTTCATTGAAAGGGTTTGTCAAGCTTCCAAAAAACTACGAGTTTCCTGAAATCTCAGCAAACATTTTTTCACCCAATCTTGATGATACTTGCATGTAATGATCAGTACACCAATCCCCCTTGGCTCACCAAATTTCGTTCTTCTAGGTTAAACAGTTTCTTTGCAGTAACCATTTTCATGTTTAGGTTTCACTCTCTTTTCTCCTATATGGATACATGTAGTTGGAACTCTAAATCAAACACGGTTTGTGCTACCTCTTTGAAACTTGGCACAATAATGTAGTTCCAAGTTCTATCGCTATGGTTTGTGTCCTACTGAAGTCGCCGCAAGCAGAGACTAACGAGAATCACTTTATGGAAAAGGGTTGCCAAGCTTCCAAAAAACTTCGAGTTTCCTGAAATCTCAGCAAACATTTTTTCACCCAATCTTGATGATACTTCCATTTAATGATCAGTACACCAATGCCACTTGGCACACCAAATTTCGTTCTTCTAGGTTAAACCATTTCTTTGCAGTAACCGTTTTCATGTTTAGGTTTCACTCTGTTTTCTCCTGTATGGATACATGTAGTTGGAACTCTAAATCAAACACGGTTTGTGCTAGGTCTTTGAAACTTGGCACAATAATGTAGTTCCAAGTTCTATCGCTATGGTTTGTATCCTATTGAAGTAGCCCCAAGCAGAGACTGACGAGAATCCCTTTCATTGAAATTGGTTGCCAAGCTTCCTAAAAACTACGAGTTTCCGGACATCTCAGCAAACATTTTTTCATCCAATCTTGATGATACTTCCATTTAATGATCAGTACACCAATATCACTTGGCACACCAAATTTCGTTCTTCTAGATTAAACCATTCCTTTGCAGTAACCGTTTTCATGTTTAGGTTTCACTCTGTTTTCTCCTGTATGGATACATGTAGTTGGAACTCTAAATCAAACACGGTTTGTGTCTAGCTCTTTGAAACTTGGCACAATAATGTAGTTCCAAGTTCTATCGCTATGGTTTATGTCCTATTGAAGTAGCCCCAAGCAGAGACTGACGAGAATCACTTTCAATGAAAGGGGTTGCCGATCTTCCAAAAAACTACGAGTTTTCTGAAATCTCAGAAACATTTTTTCACCCAATCCTGATGATACTTGCAGGTAATGATCAGTTCACCAATCCCCACTTGGCTCACCAAATTTCATTCTTCTAGGTTTAACCGTTGCTTTGCAGTAACCCGTTTTCATGTTTAGGTTTCACTCTGTTTTCTCCTATATGGATACATGTAGTTGGAACTCTAAATCAAACACCGATTGTGCTAGCTCTTTGAAACTTGGCACAATAATGTAGTTCCACGCTCTATCGCTATGGTTTGTGTCCTATTGAAGTAGGCCCAAGCAGAGACTGACGAGATTCACTTTCCTTGAAAGGGGTTGCACAGCTTCCAAAAAACTTCGAGTTTCCTGAAATCTCAGCAAACTTTTTTTTCACCCAATCTTGATGATACTTGCAGGTTATGATCACTACACCAATCCCACTTGGCTCATTAAATTTCGTCGTCTAGGTTAAACCGTTCCTTTGCAGGAACCGTTTTCATGTTTAGGTTTCACTTTCTTTTCTCCTATATGGATACATGTAGTTTTAACTCTAAATCAAACACGGTTTGTGCAAGCTCTTGAAACTTGGCACAATAATGTAGTTCCAAGTTTCTATCGCTATGGTTTGTGTCCTATTGAAGTAGCCCCAAGCAGAGACTGACGAGAATCACTTTCATTTAAAGGGGTTGCGAAGCTTCCAAAAAATACGAGTTAGCTGAAATCTCAGCAAACATTTTTTCACGCAATATTGATGACACTTGTAGGTAATGATCAGTACACCAATCCCACTTGGCTCACCAAATTTCGTTCTTCTAGGTTAAACCGTTGCTTTGCAGTAACCGTTTTCATATTTAGGTTTCACTCTGTTTTCTTCTATATGGATACATGTTTTGGAACTCTAAATCAAACACGGTGTGTGCTAGCAATTTTGAAACTTGGCACAATAATGTACTTCCAAGTTCTATCGCTATGGTTTGTGTCCTATTGAAGTAGCCCCCAAACAGAGACTGACAAGAATCACTTTCATTGAAAGGGGTTGCCAAGCTTCCAAAAAACTACGAGTTTAATGAAATCTCAGCAAACATTTTTCACCCAATACTGATGATACTTGCAGGTAATGATCTGTACACCAATCCCAATTGGCTCAACAACTTCGATCTTTTGGGTTAAACCGTTCCTTTGTAGGAACCGTTTTCATGTTGAGGTTTCACTCTGTTTTCTCCTATATGGATACATATTAGCTGGAACTCTATATCAAACACGGTTTGTGCTAGCTCTTTGAAACTTGGCATAATAATGTAGTTCCACGTTGTTTCACTATGGTTTGTGTCCTATTGAAGTAGCCCCAAGCAGAGACTGACGAGGTTCACCTTCCTTGAAAGGGGTTGCCAATCTTCCAAAAAAAAAAAGTGTTTCCGGAAATCTCAGCAAACATTTTTTCACCCAATATTGATGACACTTGCAGGTAATGAGCAGTACACCAATCCCACTTGGCTCACCAAATTTCGTTCTTCTAGGTTAAACCGTTCCTTTGCAGTAACCGTTTTCATGTTGAGGTTTCACTCTGTTTTCTTCCATATGGATACATGTAATTGGAACTCTAAATCAAACACGGTTTGTGCTAGCTCTTTGAAACTTGGCACAATAATGTAGTTCAAGTTCTATCACTATTGTTTGTGTCCTATTGAAGTAGCACCAAGGCAGAGACTGAGGAGAATCACTTTCATTGAAAGGGGTTGCTAAGCTTCCAAAAAACTACGAGTTTCCGGAAATCTCAGCAAACATTTTTTCACCCAATCTTGATGATACTTGCAGGTAGTGATCAGTACACGAATCCCACTTGGCTCACCAAATTTCGTTCTTCTAGGTTAAACCTTTCCTTTGCAGTAACCGTTTACATGTTTAGGTTTCACTCTGTTTTCTCCTATATGAATACATGTAGTTGGAACTCTAAATCAAATACGGTTTGTGCTAGCTCTTTGAAGCTTGCAACAATAATGTAGTTCCAAGTTCTATCGCTATGGTTAGTGTCCTATTGAAGTAGCCCCAAGCAGAGACTGACGAGAATCACTTTCATTGAAAGGGGTGGCCAAGCTTCCAAAAAACTACGAGTTTCCGGAAATCTCAGCAAACATTTTTTTGATCCAATATTGATGACACTTGCAGGTAATGATCAGTTCACAAATCCCACTTGGCTTACAAAATTTCGTTCTTCTAGGTTAAACCGTTCCTTTGAAATAACCGTTTTCATGTTTAGGTTTCACTCTGTTTTCTCCTATATGGATACAAGTATTTGGAACTCTAAATCATACATGGTTTGTTCTAGCTGTTTGAATCGTGGCACAATAATGTAGTTCCAAGTTCTATCGCTATGCTTTGTGTCCTATTGAAGTAGCCCCAAGCAGAGACTGACGAGAATCACTTTCGTTGAAAGGGGTTGCACAGCTTCCAAAAAACTTCGAGTTTCCTGAAATCTCAGCAAACTTTTTTTCACCCAATCTTGATGATACTTGCAGGTTATGATCACTACACCAATCCCACTTAGCTCATTAAATTTCGTTAGTCTATGTTAAACCGTTCCTTTGCAGGAAGCGTTTTCATGTTTAGGTTTCACTCTCATTTCTCCTATATGGATACATGTAGTTGGAACTCGAAATCAAACACGGTTTGTGCAAGCTCTTGAAACTTGCACAATAATGTAGTTCCAAGTTCTATCGCTATGGTTTGTGTCCTATTGAAGTAGCCCGAAGCAGAGACTGACGAGAATCACTTTCATTGAAAGGGGTTGCGAAGCTTCCAAAAAATACGAGTTAGCTGAAATCTCAGCAAACATTTTTTCACGCAATATTGATGACACTTATAGGTAATGATCAGTACACTAATCCCACTTGGCTCACCAAATTTCGTTCTTCTAGGTTAAACCGTTGCTTTGCGGTATTTAGGTTTCACTCTGTTTTCTTCTATATGGATACATGTTTTTGGAACTCTAAATCAAACACGGTTGGTGCTAGCTCTTTGAAACTTGGCACAATAACGTAGTTCCAAGTTCTATCGCTATGGTTTGTGTCCTATTGAAGTAGCCCCAAGCAGAGACTGACGAGAATCACTTTCATTGAAAGGGGTTGCCAAGCTTCCAAAAAACTACGAGTTTCCTGAAATCTCAGCAAACATTTTTTCACCCAATATTGATGACACTTGAAGGTAATGATCAGTACACCAATCCCACTTGGCTCACCAAATTTCATTCTTCTAGGTTAAACCGTTCCTTTGCAGAACCGTTTTCATCTTTAGGTTTCATTCTGTTTTCTCCTATATGGATACATGTAGTTGGAACTCTAAATCAAACACGGTTTGTGCTAGCTCTTTGAAACTTGGCAAAATAATGTAGTACCACGTTCTATCGCTATGGTTTGTGTCCTATTGAAGTAGCCCCAAGCAGAGACTGAGGAGAATCACTTTCATTGAAAGGGGTTGCCAAGCTTCCAAAAACTATGAGTTTCCTGAAATCTCAGCAAACATTTTTTCACCCAATTCTGATGATACTTGCAGGTAATGATCTCTACACCAATCCCAATTGGCTCACAAAATTTCGTTCTTCTATGTTAAACCGTTCCTTTGAAGTAACCGTTTTCATGTTTAGGTTTCACTCTGTTTTCTCCTATATGGATACAAATATTTGGAACTCTAAATCAAACATGGTTTGTGGTAGCTGTTTGAATCTTGGCACAATAATGTAGTTCCAAGTTCTATCGCTACGCTTTGTGTCCTATTGAAGTAGCCCCAAGCAGAGACTGACGAGAATCACGTTCATTGAAAGGTGTTGAAAAGCTTCCAAAAAACTACGAGTTTCCGGAAATCTCAGCAAACATTTTTTCACCCAATGTTGATGATACTTCCATTTAATGATCAGTTAAACAATCCCACTTGGCTCACCAAATTTCGTTCTTCTAGGTTTAACCGTTCCTTTGCAGTAACCGTTTTCATGTTTAGGTTTCACTCTGTTTTCTTCTATATGGATACATGTTTTTGGAACTCTAAATCAAACAAGGTTGGTGCTAGCTCTTTGAAACTTGGCACAATAATGTAGTTCCAAGTTCTATCGCTATGGTTTGTGTCCTATTGATGTAGCCCCAAGCAGAGACTGACGAGAATCACTTTCATTGAAAGGGGTTGCCAAGCTTCCAAAAAACTACGAGTTTCCGGAAAACTCAGCAAACATTTTTTCATCCAATACTGATGATACTTGCAGTTAATGTTCTGTACACCAATCCCAATTAGCTCACCAAATTTCGTTCTTTTAGGATAAACCGATCCTTTGCAGGTACCCTTTTCATGTTTAGGTTTCACTCTGTTTTCTCCTATATGGATAGATGTAGCTGGAACACTAAATCAAACACGGTTTGTGCTAGCTCTTTGAAACTTGGCACAATAATGTAGTTCCAAGTTCTATCGCTATGGTTTGTGTCCTATTGTAGTAGCCCCAAGTAGAGACTGACGAGAATCACTTTCCTTGAAAGGGGTTGCCAAGCTTCCAAAAAAAAAAAACTGTTTTCGGAAATCTCAGCAAACATTATTTCACCCAATAATGATGATATTTGCACGTATGTACACCAATCCCAATTGGCTCACCAAATTTCGTTCTTTTAGGTTAAACCATTCCTTTGCCGGAACCGTTTTCATGTTTAGGTTTCACTCTGTTTTCTCCTATATGGATACTTGTAGTTGGAACTCAAAATCAAACACGGTTTCTGCTAGCTCTTTGAAACTTGGCACAATAATGTAGTTCCAAGTTCTATCGCTATGGTTTGTGTCTTATTGAAGTAGCCCCAAGCAGAGACTTGAGAGAATCACTTTCATTGAAAGGGGTTGCCAAGCTTCAAAAAACTACGAGTTTCCTGGAATCTCAGAACCATTTTTTCACCCAATATTGATGACACTTGCAGGTAATGATCAGTACACCAATCCCACTTGGCTCACCAAATTTCGTTCTTCTAGGTTAAACCGTTCCTTTGCAGTAACCGTTTTCATCTTGAGGTTTCACTCTGTTTTCTCCTAAATGGATATATGTAGTTGGAACTCTAAATCAAACACGGTTTGTGCTAGCTCTTTGAAACTTGGCACAATAATGTAGTTCCAAGCTCTATCGCTATGGTTTGTGTCCTATTGAGTAGGCCCCAAGCAGAGACTGACGAGAATCACTTTCATTAAAAGGGGTTGCCAAGAATCCAAAAAACTACGAGTTTCCTGAAATCTCAGGATACATTATTTCACCCAATCTTGATGATACTTGAAGGTAATGATCAGTACACCAATCCCGTTTGGCTCACCAAATTTCGTTCTTCTAAGTTAAACCGTTCCTTTGCAGTAACCGTTTTCATCTTTAGGTTTCACTCTGTTTACTCCTATATGGATACATGTATTTGGAACTCGAAGTCAAACACGGTTTGTGCTAGCTCTTTAAAACTTGGCACAATAATGTAGTTCCAAGTTCTATCGCTATTGTTTGTGTCCTATTGAAGTAGCCCCAAGCAGAGACTGACGAGAATCACTTTCATTGAAAGGGGTTTCCAAGCTTCCAAAAAACTACGAGTTTCCGGAAATCTCAGCAAACATTTTTGCACCCAATATTGATGACACTTGCAGGTAACGATCAGTACACCAATACCACTTGGCTCACCAAATTTCGTTCTTCTAGGTTAAACCGTTCCTTTGCGGTAACGGTTTTTATGTTTAGGTTTCACTCTGTTTTCTCCTATATGGATACATGTAGTTGGAACTCTAAATCAAACACGGTTTGTGCTAGCTCTTTGAAACTTGGCACAATAATGTAGTTCCACGTTCTATCGTCATGGTTTGTGTCCTATTGAAGTAGCCCCAAGCAGAGACTGACGAGAATCACTTTCCTTGAAAGGGGTTGCCAAACTTCCAAAAAACTACGAGTTTCTGGAAATCTCAGCAACATTTTTTTCACCCAATACTGATGATACTTGCAGGTAATAATCTGTACACCTATCCCAATTGGCTCACCAAATTTCGTTTTTTTAGGTTAAACCGTTCCTTTGCAGTAACCGTTTTCATGTTTAGGATTCACTCTGTTTTCTCCTATATGGATACATGAAGCTGGAACTCTAATCAAACACGGTTTGTGCCTAGCTCTTTGAAACTTGGCACAATAATGGAGTTCCACGTTCTATCGCTATGGTTTGTGTCCTATTGATGTAGCCCCAAGCAGAGACTGACGAGAATCACTTTCATTGCAAGGGTTGCCAAGCTTCCAAAAACTCCGAGTTTCCTGAAATCTCAGCAAACATTTTTTCACCCAATCTTGATGATACTTGCAGATTATGATCCCTACACCAATCCCACTTGGATCAACTAAATTTCGTTCCTCTAGGTTAAACCGTTCCTTTGCAGTAACTGTTTTCATGTTTAGGTTTCACTCTGTTTTCTTCCATATGGATACATGTAGTTGGAACTCTAAATCAAACACGGTTTGTGCTAGCTCTTTGAAACTTGGCACAATAATGCAGTCCCAAGTTCTATTGCTATGGTTTGTGTCCTATTGAAGTAGCCCCAAGCAGAGACTGAGGAGAATGACATTCATTGAAAGGTGTTGCTAAGCTTCCAAAAACTTACGAGTTTCTGAAATCTCAGCAAACATTTTTTCACCAAAACTTGATGATACTTGCAGGTAATGATCAGTACACCAATCCCACTTGGCTCAAAAATTTCGTTCTTCTAGTTTAACCGTTCCTTTGCAGTAACCGTTTTCATGTTTAGGTTTCACTCTGTTTTCTCATATATGAATACATGTAGTTGGAACTTCTAAATCAAACACGGTTTGTGCTACCTCCTTGAAACTTCACACAATAATGTAGTTACAAGTTCTATCGCTATGGTTTGTGTCCTATTGAAGTAGCCCCAAGCATAGACTGACGAGAATCACTTTCATTAAAAGGGGTTGCCAAGCTTCCAAAAAACTAGGAGTTTCTGGAAATCTCAGCCAACATTTTTTCACCCTATCTTGATGATACTTCCATTTAATGATAAGTAAACCAATCCCTCTTGGCTCACCAAATTTGGTTCTTCTAGGTTAAACCGTTCCTTTGCAGTAACCGTTTTCATGTTTAGGTTTCACTCTGATTCTCCTATATGGATACATGTAGTTGGAACTAGAAATCAAATACCGTTTGTGCATCTCTTTGAAAACTTGGCACAATAATGTTGTTCCAAGTTTAATCGCTATGGTTTGTGTCCTATTGAAGTAGCCCCAAGCAGAGACTGACGAGATCACTTTCATTGAAATGGGTTGCCAACCTTCAAAAACTACGAGTTTCCTGAAATCTCAGCAAACATTTTTTCACCCAATCTTGATGATACTTGCAGGTAATGATCAGTACACCAAGCCCACTTGGCTCACCAAATTTCGTTCTTCTAGGTTAAACCTTCCTTTGCAGTAACCGTTTTCATGTTTAGGTTTCACTCTGTTTTCTCCTATATGGATACATGTAGTTGGAACTCTAAATCAAAACACGGTTTGTGCTAGCTCTTTGAACTTGGCACAATAATGTAGTTCCACGTTCTATCGCTATGGTGTGTGCCCTATTGAAGTAGCCCCAAGTAGAGACTGACGAGAATCACTTTCCTTGAAAGGGGTTGCCAAGCTTCCAAAAAAAAAAAAAAAAACTGTTTCCGGAAATCTCAGCAAACTTTATTTCACCCAATAATGATGATACTTGCAGGTAATGATATGTACACCAATCCCAATTGGCTCACCAAATTTGGTTCTTTTAGGTTGAACCGTTCCTTTGCAGGAACCGTTTTCATGTTTAGGTTTCACTCTGTTTTCTCCTATATGGATACATATAGCTGGAAATCTATATCAAACACGGTTTCTGCTAGCTCTTTAAAACTTGGCACAATAATGTAGTTCCAAGTTCTATCGCTATGGTTTGTGTCCTATTGAAGTAGCCCCAATCAGAGACTGACGAGAATCACTTTCATTGAAAGGGGTTTCCAAGCTTCAAAAAAACTAAGAGTTTCCTGAAATCTCAGCAAACATTTTTTCACCCAATATTGATGACACTTGCAGGTAATGATCAGTACACCAATCCCACTTGGCTCACCAAATTTCGTTCTTCTAGGTTAAACCGTTCCTTTGCAGGAACTGTTTCCATGTTTAGGTTTCACTCTGTTTTCTCCTATATGGATACATATAGTTGGAACTCTAAATCAAACACGGTTTGTGATAGCTCTTTGAAACGTGGCAGAATAATGTAGTCCCAAGTTCTATCGCTATTGTTTGTGTCCTATTGAAGTAGCCCCAAGCAGAGACTGACGAGAATCACTTTCCTTGAAAGGGGTTGCCAAGGTTCCAAAAAACTACGAGTTTCCGGAAATCTCAGCAAACATTTTTTCACCCAATCTTGATGATACTTGCAGGTAATGATCATTACACCAATTGCACTTGGCTCACCAAATTTCCGTTCTTCTAGGTTAAACCGTTCCTTTGCAGTAACCGTTTTCATGTTTAGGTTTCACTCTGTTTTCTCCTATATGGATACATGTAGTTGGAACTCTAAATCAAACTCGGTTTGTGCTAGCTCTTTGAAACATGGCACAATAATGTAGTTTTAAGTTCTATCGCTATGGTTTGTATCCTATTGAAGAAGCCCCAAGTAGAGACTGACGAGAATCACTTTCATTGAAAGGGGTTGAAAAGCTTCCAAAAAACTGTGAGATTCCTGAAATCTCAGCAAACATTTTTCACCCAATCTTGATGATACTTCCACTTAATGATCATGACACCAATCCCAATTGGCTCACCAAATTTCGTTCTTCTAGGTTAAGCCATTCCTTTGCAGGAACCGTTTTCATGTTTAGGTTTCACTCTGTTTTCTCCTATATGGATACATGTAGTTGGAACTCTAAATCAAACACGGTGTGTGCTAGCTCTTTGAAACTTGGCAGAATAATGTAGTTCCAAGTTGTATCACTATGGTTTGTGTCCTATTGAAGTAGCCCCAAGCAGAGACTGACGAGAATCACTTTCATTGAAAGGGGTTGCCAAGCTTCCAAAAAACTGCGAGTTTCCTGAAATCTCAGCAAACATTTTTTCACCCAATCTTGATGATACTTGCATTTAGTGATCAGTACATGAATCCCACTTGGCACACCAAATTTCGTTCTTCTAGGTTAAACCGTTCCTTTGCAGTAACCGTTTTCATGTTTAGGTTTCACTCTGTTTTCTCTATATGGATACATGTAGTTGGAACTCTAAATCAAACACGGTGTGTGCTAGCTCTTTGAAACTTGCACAATAATGTAGTTCCAAGTTGTATCGCTATGGTTTGTGTCCTATTGAAGTAGCCCCAAGTAGAGACTGACGAGAATCACTTTCATTGAAAGGGGTTGCCAAGCTTCCAAAAAACTACGAGTTTCCTGAAATCTCAGCAAACATTTTTTCACCCAATCATGATGATACTTGCAGGTAATGATCAGTACACCAATCCCACTTGGCTCACCCAATTTCGTTCTTCTAGGTTAAACCATTCCTTTGAAATAACCGATTTCATGTTTAGGTTTCACTCTGTTTTCTCTATATGGATACATGTGTTGGAACTCTAAATCAAACACGGTTTGTGCTAGCTCTTTGAAACTTGGCACAATAATGTACTTCCACGTTCTATCGCTATGTTTTGTGTCGTATTGAAGTAGCCTCAAGCAGAGACTGATGAGAATCACTTTCATTGAAAGGGGTTGCCAAGCCTCCAAAAAACTACGAGTTTCCAGAAAACTCAGCAAACATTTTTTCATCCAATACTGATGATACTTGCAGGTATTGATCTGTACATCAATCCCAAATGGCTCACCAAATTTCGTTCTTTTAGGTTAAACCGTTCCTTTGCAGGAACCGTTTTCATGTTTAGGGTTTCACTCTGTTTTCTCCTATATGGATACATATAGCTGGAACTCTAAATCAAACACGGTTTGTGCTAGCTCTTTGAAACTTGGCACAATAATGTAGTTCCACGTTCTATCGCTATGGTGTGTGCCCTATTGAAGTAGCCCCAAGTAGAGACTGACGATAATCACTTTCCTTGAAAATGGGTTGCCAAGCTTCCAAAAAAAAAAAAAAAAAACTGTTTCCGGAAAACTCAGCAAACATTATTTCACCCAATAATGATGATACTTGCAGGTAATGATATGTACACCAATCCCAATTGATTCACGAAATTTCGTTCTTCTAGGTTAAATCGTTCCTATGCAGGAACCGTTTTCATGTATAGGTTTCACTCTGTTTTCTCCTATATGGATACATATAGCTGGAAATCTATATCAAACACGGTTTGTGCTAGCTCTTTGAAACTTGACACAATAATGTAGTTCCACATTCTATCGCTATGGTTTGTGTCCTATTGAAGTAGCCCCAAGCAGAGACTGATGAGAATCACGTTCATAAAAGGGGTTGCCAAGCTTCCAAAAAACTACGAGTTTAGTGAAATCTCAGGAAACATTATTTCACCCAATCTTGATGACACTTGCAGGTAATGATCAGTACACCATTCCCACTTGGCTCACCAAATTTCGTTCTTCTAGGTTAAACCGTTCCTTTGCAGTAACCGTTTTCATGTTTAGGTTTCACTCTGTTTTCTCCTTTATGCATACATGTAGTTGGAACTCTAAATCAAACACGGTTTTGCTAGCTCTTTGAATCTTGGCACAATAATGTAGTTCCAAGTTCTATCGCTATGGTTTGTGTCCTACTGATGTAGCCCCAAGCAGAGACTGACGAGAATCACTTTCATTGAAAGGGGTTGCCAAGCTTAAAAAAAACTACGAGTTTCCGGAAATCTCAGGAAACATTATTTCACCAATCTTCATGATACTTGCAGGTAATGATCAGTACACCATTCCCACATGGCTCACCAAATTTCGTTCTTCTAGGTTAAACAGGTCCTTTGCAGTAACCATTTTCATGTTTAGGTTTCACTCTGTTTCTCCTTTATGGATACATGTAGTTGGAACTCTAAATGAAACACGGTTTTTGCTAGCTCTTTGAATCTTGGCACAATAATGTAGTTCCAAGTTCTATCGCTATGGTTTGGTGTCCTACTGATGTAGCCCCAAGCAGAGACTGACGAGAATCACTTTCATTGAAAGGGGTTGCCAAGCTTCCAAAAAACTACGAGTTTCCTGAAATATCAGCAAACATTTTTTCACCCAATATTGATGACACTTGCAGGTAATGATCAGTACACCAATCCCACTTGGCTCACCAAATTTCGTTCTTCTAGGTTAAACCGTTCCTTTGCAGTAACTGTTTCCATGTTTAGGTTTCACTCTGTTTTCTCCTATATGGATACATGTATTTGGAACTCTAAATCAAACACGGTTTGTGCTAGCTCTTTGAAACTTGGCACATTAATGTAGTTCCAAGTTCTATCGCTATGGTTTATGTCCTATTGAAGTAGCCCCAACCAGAGACTGACGAGAATCACTTTCATTGAAAGGGGGTTGCCAAGCTTCCAAAAAACTACGAGTTTCCTGAAATCTCAGGAAACATTATTTCACCCAATCTTGATGATACTTGAAGGTAATGATCAGTACACCAATCCCACTTGGCTCACCAAATTTCGTATTCTAGGTTAAGCCGTTCCTTTGCAGTAATCGTTTTCATCTTTAGGTTTCACTCTGTTTTCTCCTTTATGGATACATGTAGTTGGAACTCTAAATCAAACATGGTTTTTGCTAGCTCTTTGAATCTTGGCACAATAATGTAGTTCCAAGTTCTATCGCTATGGTTTGTGTCCTACTGATGTAGCCCCAAGCAGAGACTGACGAGAATCACTTTCATTGAAAGGGGTTGCCAAGCTTCCAAAAAACTGTGAGATTCCTGAAATCTCAGCAAACATTTTTTCACCCAATCTTGACGATACTTCCATTTAATGATCAGTACACCAATCGCAATTGGCTCACCAAATTTCGTTCTTCTAGGTTAAACCGTTCCTTTGCAGTAACCGTTTTCATGTTTAGGTTTCACTATGTTTTTCTAATATATGGATACATGTAGTTGGAACTCTAAATCAAACACGGTGTGTGCTAGCTCTTTGAAACTTGGCACAATAATGTAGTTCCAAGTTCTATCGCTTTGGTTTGTGTAGTATTGAAGTAGCCCTAAGCAGAGACTGACGAGAATCACTTTCATTGAAAGGGGTTGAAAAGCTTCCAAAAAAACTGCGAGTTTCCTGAAGTTTCAGCAAACATTTTTTCACCCCAATCTTGATGATACTTGCAGGTAGTGATCAGTACATGAATCCCACATGGCACACCAAATTTCGTTCTTCTAGGTTAAACCGTTCCTTTGTAGTAACCGTTTTCATGTTTAGTTTCACTCTGTATTCTCCTATATGGATACATGTAGTTGGAACTCGAAATCAAACACGGTTTGTGCTAGCTCTTTGAAACTTGGCACAATAATGTAGTTCCAAGTTCTATCGCTAGGGTTTGTGTCCTATTGAAGTAGCTCCAAGCAGAGACTGACGAGAATCAGTTTCATTGAAAGGGGTTGCCAAGCTTCCAAAATACTACGAGTTTCCTGAAATCTCAGCAAATATTTCTTCACCCAATCTTGATGATACTTCCATTTAATGATCAGCCCACCAATCCCACTTGGCTCAACAAATTTCGTTCTTCTAGGTTCAACCGTTCCTTTGCAGTAACCGTTTTCATGTTTAGGTTTCACTCTGTTTTCTCCGATATGGATACATGTAGTTGGAACTCTTAATCAAACACGGTTTGTGCTAGCTCTTTGAAACTTGGCACAATAATATAGTTCCAAGTTCTATCGCTATGGTTTGTGTCCCATTGAAGTAGCCCAAGCAGAGACTGATGAGAATCACTTTCAATGAAAGAGGTTGCCAAGCTTCCAAAAACTACGAATATCGTGAAATCTCAGCAAACATTTTTTCACCCAATCTTGATGATACTTGCAGGTAATGATAGTACACCAATCCCACTTGGCTCACCAAATTTCGTTCTGCTAGGTTAAACTGTTCCTTTGCAGTAACCGTTTTCATGTTTAGGTTTCACTCTGTTTTCTCCTATATGGATACATGTAGTTGGAACTCTAAATCAAACACGGTTTGTGCTAGCTCTTTGAAACTTGGCACAATAATGTAGTTCCAAGATCTATCGCTATGGTTTGTGTCCTATTGAAGTAGCCCCCAAGCAGAGACTGTCGAGAGTCACTTTCATTGAAAGGGGTTGCCAAGCTTCCAAAAAACTGCGAGTTTCCTGAAATATCAGCAAAAATTTTTTGACCCCATCTTGATGATACTTGCATTTAGTGATCAGTCCATGAATCCCATTTGGCACAGGAAATTTCGTTCTTCTAGGTTAAACCGTTCCTTTGCAGTAACCGTTTTCATGTTTAGGTTTCACTCTGTTTTCTCTTATATGGATACATGTAGTTGGAACTCTAAATCAAACACGGTTTGTGCTAGCTCTTTAAAGCTTGGCACAATAATGTAGATCCAAGTTGTATCGATATGGTTTGTGTCCTATTGAAGTAGCCCCAAGTAGAGACTGACTAGAATCACTTTCATTGAAAGGGGTTGCCAAGCTCCAAAAAACTGCTAGTTTCCTGAAATCTCAGCAAACATTTTTTCACCCAATTTTGATGATACTTGCAGGTAATGATCAGCACACCAATCCCACTTGGCTCAACAAATTTCGTTCTTCTAGGTTAAACCGTTCCTTTGCAGTAACCGTTTTCATGTTTAGGTTTCACTGTTTTCTCCTATATGGATACATGTAATTGGAATTGTAAATCAAACTCGGTTTGTGCAATCTCTTTGAAACGTGGCACAATAATGTAGTTTCCAAGTCCTATCGCTATGGTTTGTGTCCTATTGAAGTAGCCCCAAGCAGAGACTGACGAGAATCACTTTCATTGAAAGGGGTTGTCAAGCTTCCAAAAAACTGTGAGATTCCTGAAATATCAGCAAACAGTTTTTCTCCCAATCTTGCTGATACTTCAATTTAATGATCAGTACACCTATCCAAATGGCTCACCAAATTTCGTTCTTCTAGGTTAAACCGTTCCTTTGCAGGAACCGTTTTCATGTTTAGGTTTCAATCTCTTTCTCCTATATGGATACATGTAGTTGGAACTCTAAATCAAACAAGGTGTGTTGCTAGCTCTTTGAAACTTTGCACAATAATGTAGTTCCAAGATCTATCGCTATGGATTGTGTCCTATTGAAGTAGCCCCAAGCAGAGACTGACGAGAATCACTTTCATTGAAAGGGTTTGCCAAGCTTCCAAAAAACTGCGAGTTTCCTGAAATCTCAGCAAACATTTTTTTCTCCCAATCTTGATGATACTTGCAGGTAGTGATCAGTACATGAATCCCACTTGGCACACCAAAGTTCGTTCTTCTATGTTAATCCGTTCCTTGCAAGAACCGTTTCATGTTTAGGTTTCACTCTGTTTTCTCTTATATGGATACATGTACTTGGAACTCTAAATCAAACACGGTTTGTGCTAGCTATTTGAAACTTGGCACAATAATGTAATTCCAAGTTCTATCGCTATGGTTTGTGTCCTATTGAAGTAGCCCCAAGCAGAGACTGACGAGAATCACTTTCATTGAAAGGGGTTGCCAAGCTTCAAAAAACTGCGAGTTTCCTGAAATCTCAGCAAACATTTTTTCACCCAATCTTGATGATACTTGCATTTAGTGATCAGTACATGAATCCCACTTGGCACACCAAATTTTGTTCTTCTAGTTTAAACCGTTCCTTTGCAGTAACCTTTTTCATGTTTAGGTTTCACTCTGTTTTCTCCTATATGGATACATGTAGTTGGAACTCTAAATCAAACACGGTTTGTGCTAGCTCTTTAACACTTGGCACAGTAATGTAGTTCCAAGTTTTATCTCTCTGGTTTGTGTCCTATTGAAGTAGCCCCAAGCAGAGACTGACGAGAATCACATTCATTGAAAGGGGTTGCCAAGCTTCCAAAAAACTGTCAGATTCCTGAAATCTCAGCAAACATTTTTTCGCCCAATCTGGATGATACTTGCA
The DNA here is from genome assembly GCF_045843805.1 of Urocitellus parryii. NCBI lineage: Eukaryota > Metazoa > Chordata > Mammalia > Rodentia > Sciuridae > Urocitellus > Urocitellus parryii. Next base: position 33,313 of record NW_027554162.1, read on the forward strand.
GGTAATGATCATTACACCAATCGCACTTGGCTCACCAAATTTCGTTCTTCTAGGTTAAACCGTTTTTTGCAGTAACCGTTTTCATGTTTAGGTTTCACTCTGTTTTCTCCTATATGGATACATGTAGTTGGAACTCTAAATCAAACACGTTTTGTGCTAGCTCTTTAAAGCTTGGCACAAAAATGTAGTTGAAAGTTGTATCGCTATGGTTTGTGTCCAATTGAAGTAGCCGCAAGCAGAGACTGACGAGAATCACTTTCATTGAAAGGGGTTGTCAAGGTTCGAAAACACTACGAGTTTCCTGAAATCTCAGCAAACATTTTTTCACCCAATTTTGATGATACTTGCAGGTAATGATCAGCACACCAATCCCACTTGGCTCACCAAATTTCGTTCTTCTAGGTTAAACCGTTCCTTTGCAGTAACCGTTTTCATGTTTAGGTTTCACTCTGTTTTCTCTTATATGGATACATGTAGTTGGAACTGTAAATCAAACTCGGTTTGTGCAAGCTCTTTGAAACGTGGCACAATAATGTAGTTCCAAGTCCTATCGCTATGGTTTGTGTCCTATTGAAGTAGCCCCAAGCAGAGACTGACGAGAACCACTTTCATTGAAAGGGGTTGCCAAGCTTCCAAAAAACTGTGAGATTCCTGAAATCTCAGCAAACAGTTTTTCTCCCAATCTTGATGATACTTCAATTTAATGATCAGTACACCAATCCAAATTGGCTCACCAAATTTCATTCTTCTAGGTTAAACCGTTCCTTTGCAGGAACCGTTTTCATGTTTAGGTTTCACTCTCTTTTCTCCTATATGGATACATGTATTTGGAACTCTAAATCAAACAAGGTGTGTGCTAGCTCTTTGAAACTTTGCACAATAATGTAGTTCCAAGATCTATCGGTATGGATTGTGTCCAATTGAAGTAGCCCCAAGCAGAGACTGACGAGAATCACTTTCATTGAAAGGGGTTGCCAAGCTTCCAAAAAACTGCGAGTTTCCTGAAATCTCAGCAAACATTTTTTCTCCCAATCTTGATGATACTTGCAGGTAGTGATCAGTACATGAATGCCACTTGGCCCACCAAAGTTCGTTCTTCTAGGTTAAACCGTTCCTTTGCAGGAACCGTTTTCATGTTTAGGTTTCACTCTGTTTTCTCCTATATGGATACATGTAGTTGGAACTCTAAATCAAACACGGTTTGTGCTATCTCTTTGAAACTTGGCACAATAATGTAGTTCCAAGTTCTATCGCTATGGTTTGTGTCCTATTGAAGAAGCCCCAAGCAGAGACTGACGAGAATCACTTTCATTGAAAGGGGTTGCCAAGCTTCCAAATATCTAAGAGTTTCCGGAAATCTCAGCAAACATTTTTTCACCCAATCTTGATGATGCTTCAATTTAATGATCAGACCACCAATCCCACTTGGCTAACCAAATTTCGTTCTTCTAGGTTAAACCATTCCTTTGCAGTAACCGTTTTCAGGTTTAGGTTTCACTCTGTTTTCTCCTATATGTATACATGTAGTTGGAAGTCTAAATCAAACACGGTTCGTGCCAGCTCTTTGAAACTTGGCACAATAATGTAGTTCCAAGTTCTATCGCTATGGTTTGTGTCCCATTGAAGTAACCCCAAGTAGAGACTGACGAGAATCACTATAATTGAAACTGTTGCCAAGCTTCCAAAAAACTACGAGTTTCCTGAAATCTCAGCAAACATTTTTTCACCCAATCTTGATGATAGTTCCATTTAATGATCAGGACACCAATCTCACTTGGCTCAACAAATTTCGTTCTTCTAGGTTAAACCGTTCCTTTGAAATAACCGTTTTCATCTTTAGGTTTCACTCTGTTTTCTCCTTATATGGATACATGTAGTTGGAACTCTAAATCAAACACGGTTTGTGCTAGCTCGTTGAAACTTGGCACACTAATGTAGTTCCAAGTTCTAACGCTCCAGTTTGTTTCCTATTGAAGAAGCCCCAAGCAGAGACTAACGAGAATCACTTTCATTGAAAGTGGTTGCCAAGCTTCCAAAAAACTAAGAGTTTCCGGAAATCTCAGCAAACATTTTTTCACCCAATCTTGATGATACTTCCATTTAATGATCAGCCCACCAATCCCACTTGGCTCAACAAATTTCGTTCTTCTAGCTTAAACCGTTCCTTTGAAATAACCGTTTTCATCTTTAGGTTTCACTCTGTTTTCTCCTTGTATGGATACATGTAGTTGGAACTCTAAATCAAATACGGTTTGTGCTAGCTCGTTGAAACTTGGCACAATAATTTAGTTCCAAGATCTATCGCTATGGTTTGTGTCCTATTGAAGTAGCCCCAAGCAGAGACTGACGAGAATCACATTCATTGAAAGGGGTTGCCAAGCTTCCAAAAAACTACGAGTTTCCTGAAATCTCATCAAACATTTTTTCACCCAATCTTGATGATACTTGCAGGTAGTGATCAGTACATGAATCCCACTTGGCACACCAAATTTCGTTCTTCTAGGTTAAACCGTTCCTTTGTAGTAACTGTTTTCACGTTTACGTTTCACTCTCTTTTCTCCTATATGGATACATGTAGTTGGAACTCTAAATCAAACACGGTTTGTGCTAGCTCTTTGAAACTTGGCACAATAATGTAGTTCCAAGATCTATCGCTATGGTTTGTGTCCTATTGAAGTAGCCCCAAGCAGAGACTGACGAGAATCACTTTCATTGAAAGGGGTTGCCAAGCTTCCAAAAAGTAGGAATTTCCGGAAATCTCAGCAAACATTTTTTCACCCAATCATGATGGTACTGCCATTTAATGATCAGCCCACCAATCCCACTTGGATCACCAAATTTCGTTCTTCTAGGTTAAACCGTTCCTTTGCAGTAACCGTTTTCATGTTTAGGTTTCACTCTGTTTTCGCCTATATGGATACATGTAGTTGGAACTCTAAATCAAACACGGTTTGTGCTAGCTCTTTGAAACTTGGCACAATAATGTAGTTCCGAGATTTATCGCTATGGATTGTGTCTTATTTAAGTAGCCCCAAGCAGAGACCGACGAGAATCACTTTCATTGAAAGGGGTTGCCAAGCTTCCAAAAAACTGTGAGATTCCTGAAATCTCAGCAAACATTTTTTCTCCCAATCTTGATGATACTTCAATTTAATGATCAATACACCAATCCAAATTGGCTCACGAAATTTCGTTCTAGGTTAAACCGTTCCTTTGCAGATACCGTTTTCATGTTTAGGTTTCACTCTGTTTTCTCCTACATGGATACATGTAGTTGGAACTCTAAATCAAACAAGGTGTGTGCTAGCTCTTTGAAACATTGCACAATAATGTAGTTCCAAGATCTATCGCTATGGTTTGTGTCCTATTGAAGTACCCCCAAGCAGAGAGTGACGAGAATCACTTTCATTGAAAGGGGTTGCCAAGCTTCCAAAAAAATTCGAGTTTCCTGAAATCTCAGCAAACATTTTTTCACCCAATCTAGATGATAGTTCCATTTAATGATCAGTACACCAATCCCACTTGGCACAGCAAATTTTGTTCTTCTAGTTTAAACCGTTCCTTTGCAGTAACCGTTTTTATGTTTAGGTTTCACTCTGCTTTCTCCTATATGGATACATGTAGTTAGAACTCTAAATCAAACACGGTTTGCGCTAGCTCTTTGAAACTTGGCACAATAATGTAGTTCCAAGTTCTATCGCTATGGTTTATGTAGTATTGAAGTAGCCCCAAGCAGAGACTGACGAGAATCAATTTCATTGAAAGGGGTTGCAAAGCTTCCAAAAATCTACGAGTTTCCGGTAATCTCAGCAAACAGTTTTTCACCCAATCTTGATGATGCTTCCATTTAATGATCAGCCCACCAATCCTAATTGGCTCATTAAATTTCGTTCTTCTAGGTTAAACCATTCCTTTGCAGTAACCGTTTTCATGTTTAGGTTTCACTGTGTTTTCTCCTATATGGATACATGTATTTGGAACTCTAAATCAAACACGGTTTGTGCTAGCTCTTTGAAACTTGGCACAATAATGAAGTTCCAAGTTCTATCGCTATGGTTTGTGTCCTATTTAAGTAGCCCCAAGCAGAGACTCAGGAGAATCACTTGAATTGAAAGGTGTTGCCAAGCTTCCAAAAAACTACGAGTTTCCTGAAATCTAAGCAAACATTTTTTCACCCACTCTTGATGATACTACCATTTAATGATCAGTACACCAATCTCACTTGGCTCTCCAAATTTCGTTCTTCTAGGTTAAACCGTTCCTTTGAAATAACCGTTTTCATCTTTAGGTTTCACTCTGTTTTCTCCTTATATGGATACATGTATTTGGAACTGTAAATAAAGCACGGTTTGTGCTAGCTCTTTGAAACTTGGCACAATAATGTAGTTCCAAGATCTATCGCTATTGTTTGTGTCATATTGAAGTAGCCCCAAGCAGAGACTGAGGAGAATCACTTTCATTGAAAGGGGTTGCCAAGCTTCCAAAAAAATACGAGTTTCCTGAAATCTCCGCAAACATTTTTTCACCCAATCTAGATGATAGTTCCATTTAATGATCAGTACACCAATCCCACTTGGCACAGCAAATTTTGTTCTTCTAGTTTAAACCGTTCCTTTGCAGAAATCGTTTTCATGTTTAGGTTTCACTCTGTTTTCTCCTATATGGATACATATAGTTGGAACTCTAAATCAAACACGGTTTGTGCTAGCTCTTTGAAACTTGGCACAATACTGTAGTTCCAAGTTCTAACGCTATGGTTTGTGTCCTATTGAAGAAGACCCAAGCAGAGACTGACGAGAATCACTTTCATTGAAAGGGGTTGCCAAGCTTCCAAAAAACTACGAGTTTCCGGAAATCTCAGCAAACATTTTTTCACTCAATCTTGATGATACTTCCATTTAATGATCAGGACACCAATCTCACTTGGCTCACCAAGTTTCGTTCTTCTAGGTTAAACCGTTCCTTTGAAAAAACCGTTTTCATCTTTAGGTTTCACTCTGTTTTCTCCTTATATGGATACATGTAGTTGGAACTCTAAATCAAACCCGGTTTCTGCTAGCTCTTTGAAACTTGGCACAATAATGTAGTTCCAAGATCTATCGCTATTGTTTGTGTCATATTGAAGGAGCCCCAAGCAGAGACTGACGAGAATCACTTTCATTGAAAGGGGTTGCCAAGCTTCCAAAAAAATACGAGTTTCCTGAAATCTCCGCAAACATTTTTTCACCCAATCTAGATGATAGTTCCATTTAATGATCAGTACACCAATCCCACTTGGCACAGCAAATTTTGTTCTTCTAGTTTAAACCGTTCCTTTGCAGAAACCGTTTTCATGTTTAGGTTTCACTATGTTTTCTCTTATATGGATACATGTAGTTGGAACTCTAAATCAAACACGGTTTGTGCTAGCTCTTTGAAACTTGGCACAATAATGTAGTTCCAAATTCTATCGCTATGGTTTGTTTCCTATTTAAGTAGCCCCAAGCAGAGACTGACGTGAATCACTTTCATTGAAAAGGGTTGCCAAGCTTCCAAAAAACTACGAGTTTCCAGAAATCTCTGCACACATTTTTTCACCCAATCTTGATGACACTTCCATTTAATGATCAGCCCACGAATCCCCCTTGGCTCACCAAATTTCGTTCTTCTAGGTTAAACTGTTCCTTTGCAGAAACCGTTTTCATGTTTAGGTTTCACTCTGTTTTCTCCTATATGGATACATGTAGTTTGAACTCTAAATCAAACACAGTTTGTGCTAGCTCTTTGAAACTTGGCACAATAATGTAGTTCCAAGATGTATCACTATGGTTTTTGTCCTTTTGAAGTAGCCCCAAGCAGAGACTTACGAGAAAACTTTCATTGAAAGGGGTTGCCAAGCTTCCAAAAAACTACGAGTTTCATGAAATCTCAGGAAATATTTTTTCACTCAATCTTGATGATACTTGCAGGTAATGACCAGTACACCAATCCAGCTTGGCTCACCAAATTTTGTTCTTCTAGGTTAAACCGTTCCTTTGCAGTAACTGTTATCATGTTTAGGTTTCACTCTGTTTTCTCCTGTATGGATACATGTAGTTGGAACTCTAAATCAAACACGGTTTGTGCCAGCTCTTTGAAACTTGGCACAATAATGTAGTTCAAAGTTGTATCGCTATGGTTTGTGTCCTATTGAAGTAGCCCCAAGTAGAGACTGACGAGAATCACTTTCATTAAAAGTGATTGCCGAGCTTCCAAAAAACTGCGAATTTCCGGAAATCTCAGCAAACATTTTTTACCAAATCTTGATGATAGTTCCATTTAATGATCAGCCCACCAATCCAACTTGGCTCACCAAATTTCGTTCTTCTAGGTTAAACCGTTCCTTTTCAGTAACCGTTTTCATGTTTAGGTTTCACTCTGTTTTCTCCTATATGGATACATGTAGTTGGAACTCTAAATCAAACACGGTTTTCGCTAGCTCTTTGAAACTTGGCACAATAATGTAGTTCCAAGTTCTATAGCTATGGTTTTTGTAGTATTGAAGTAGCCGCAAACAGAGACTGACGAGAATCACTTTCATTGAAAGGGGTTGCCAAGCTTCCAAAAAAATACGAGTTTCCTGAAATCTCAGCAAACATTTTTTCACCCAATCTAGATGATAGTTCCATTTAATGATCAGTACACCAATCCCACTTGGCACACCATATTTTGTTCTTCTAGTTTAAACCGTTCCTTTGCAGAAACCGTTTTCATGTTTAGGTTTCGCTCTGTTTTCTCCTATATGGATACATATATTTGGAACTCTAAATCAAACACGGTTTGTGCTAGCTCTTTGAAACTTGGCAAAATACTGTAGTTCCAAGTTCTAACGCTATGGTTTGTGTCCTATTGAAGAAGCCCCAAGAAGAGACTGACGAGAATCACTTTCATTGAAAGGGGTTGCCAAGCTTCCCAAAAACTACGAGTTTCCGGAAATCTCAGCAAACATTTTTTCACCCAATCTTGATGATACTTCCATTTAATGATCACCCAACCAATCCAACTTGGCTCACCAAATTTCGTTCTTCTAGGTTAAACCGTTCCTTTACAGTAACCGTTCTTATGTCTAGGTTTCACTCTGTTTTCTCCTATATGGATACATGTAGTTAGAACTCTAAATCAAACACGGTTTGCGCTAGCTCTTTGAAACTTGGCACAATAATGTAGTTCCAAGTTCTATCGCTGTGGTTTGTGTAGTATTGAAGTAGCCCCAAGCAGAGACTGACGAGAATCAATTTCATTGAAAGGGGTTGCCAAGCTTCCAAAAATCTACGAGTTTCCGGAAATCTCAGCAAACATTTTTTCACCCAATCTTGATGATGCTTCCATTTAATGATCAGCCCACCAATCCTAATTGGCTCACTAAATTTCGTTCTTCTAGGTTAAACCATTCCTTTGCAGTAACCGTTTTCATGTTTAGGTTTCACTGTGTTTTCTCCTATATGGATACATGTAGTTGGAACTCTAAATCAAACCCGGATTGTGCTAGCTCTTTGAAACTTGGCAAAATACTGTAGTTCCAAGTTCTAACGCTATGGTTTGTGTCCTATTGAAGTAGCCCCAAGAAGAGACTGACGAGAATCACTTTCATTGAAAGGGGTTGCCAAGCTTCCAAAAAAATACGAGTTTCCTGAAATCTCAGCAAACATTTTTTCACCCAATCTAGATGATAGTTCCATTTAATGATCAGTACACCAATCCCACTTGGCACACCATATTTTGTTCTTCTAGTTTAAACCGTTCCTTTGCAGAAACCGTTTTCATCTTTAGGTTTCGCTCTGTTTTCTCCTATATGGATACATATATTTGGAACTCTAAATCAAACACGGTTTGTGCTAGCTCTTTGAAACTTGGCAAAATACTGTAGTTCCAAGTTCTAACGCTATGGTTTGTGTCCTATTGAAGAAGCCCCAAGAAGAGACTGACGAGAATCACTTTCATTGAAAGGGGTTGCCAAGCTTCCAAAAAACTACGAGTCTCCGGAAATCTCAGCAAACATTTTTTCACCCAATCTTGATGATACTTCCATTTAATGATCAGCCAACCAATCCAACTTGGCTCACCAAATTTCGTTCTTCTAGGTTAAACCGTTCCTTTACAGTAACCGTTCTTATGTTTAGGTTTCACTCTGTTTTCTCCTATATGGATACATGTAGTTAGAACTCTAAATCAAACACGGTTTGCGCTAGCTCTTTGAAACTTGGCACAATAATATAGTTCCAAGTTCTATCGCTATGGTTTGTGTAGTATTGAAGTAGCCCCAAGCAGAGACTGACGAGAATCAATTTCATTGAAAGGGGTTGCCAAGCTTCCAAAAATCTACGAGTTTCCGGAAATCTCAGCAAACATTTTTTCACCCAATCTTGATGATGCTTCCATTTAATGATCAGCCCACCAATCCTAATTGGCTCACTAAATTTCGTTCTTCTAGGTTAAACCATTCCTTTGCAGTAACCGTTTTCATGTTTAGGTTTCACTGTGTTTTCTCCTATATGGATACATGTAGTTGGAACTCTAAATCAAACCCGGATTGTGCTAGCTCTTTGAAACTTGGCAAAATACTGTAGTTCCAAGTTCTAACGCTATGGTTTGTGTCCTATTGAAGTAGCCCCAAGAAGAGACTGACGAGAATCACTTTCATTGAAAGGGGTTGCCAAGCTTCCAAAAAACTACGAGTTTCCGGAAATCTCAGCTAACATTTTTTCACCCAATCTTGATGATACTTCCATTTAATGATCAGCCCACCAATCCAACTTGGCTCACCAAATTTCGTTCTTCTAGGTTAAACCGTTCCTTTGCAGTAACCGTTTTTATGTTTAGGTTTCACTCTGTTTTCTCCTATATGGATACATGTAGTTAGAACTCTAAATCAAACACGGTTTGCGCTAGCTCTTTGAAACTTGGCACAATAATGTAGTTCCAAGTTCTATCGCTATGGTTTGTGTAGTATTGAAGTAGCCCCAAGCAGAGACTGACGAGAATCAATTTCATTGAAAGGGGTTGCCAAGCTTCCAAAAATCTACTAGTTTCCGGTAATCTCAGCAAACATTTTTTCACCCAATCTTGATGATACTTCCATTTAATGATCAGCCCACCAATCCCACTTGGCACAGCAAATTTTGTTCTTCTAGTTTAAACCGTTCCTTTGCAGAAACCGTTTTCATGTTTAGGTTTCACTCTGTTTTCTCCTATATGGATACATGTAGTTGGAACTCTAAATCAAACACGGTTTGTGCTAGCTCTTTGAAACTTGGCATAATAATGTGGGTCCAAGTTCTAACGCTATGGTTTGTGTCCTTTTGTAGAAGCCCCAAGCAGAGACTGAGGAGAATCACTTTCATTGAAAGGGGTTGCCAAGCTTCCAAAAAACTGCGAGTTTCCTGAAATCTCAGCAAAATTTTTTCAACCAATCTTGATGATACTTGCAGGTAGTGATCAGTAAACGAATCCCACTTGGCTGACCAAATTTCGTTTTTCTAGGTTAAACAGTTCCTTTGCAGTAACCGTTTTAATGCTTAGGTTTCACTCTGTTATCTCATATATGGATACATGTAGTTGGAATTCTAAATCCAACAAGGTTTGTGCCAGCTCTTTGAATCTTGGCACAATAATGTAGTTCCAAGTTCTATCACTATGTTTTGTGTGCTATTGAAGTAGCCCCAAGCAGAGACTGACGAGAATCACTTTAATTGAAAGGTGTTGCCAAGCTTCCAAAAAACTACGAGTTTCCAGAAATCTCAGCAAACATTTTTTCACCCAATCTTGAATATACTTCCAGTTAATGATCAGCCCACTAATCTCACTTGGCTCATCATATTTAGTTCTTCTAGGTTAAACCGTTCCTTTGCAGTAACCGTTTTCATGTTTAGGTTTCACTCTGTTTTCTCCTATATGGATACATGTAGATGGAACTCTAAATCAAACACGGTGTGTGCTAGCTCTTTGAAACGTGGCACAATAATGTAGTTCCAAGTTCAAGCGCTATACTTTGTGTCCTATTGAAGTAGCCCCAAGCAGAGACTTACGAGAATCACTTCCATTGAAAGGGGTTGCCAAGCTTCCAAAAAACTGCGAGTTCCCTGAAATCTCAGCAAACATTTTTTCACCCAATATTGATGATACTTGCAGGTAGTGATCAGTATGCGAATCCCACTTGGCTCACCAAATTTCGTTCTTCTAGGTTAAACAGTTCCTTTGCAGGAACCGTTTTCATGTTTAGGTTTCACTCTGTTTTCTCCTATATGGAAACATGTAGTTGGAACTCTAAATCAAACACGGTTTGTGCTAGCTCTTTGAAACTTTGAACAATAATGTAGTTCCAAATTCTATCGCTATGGTTTGTGTCCTATTCAAGTAGCCCCAAGCAGAGACTGACGAGAATCACTTTCATTGAAAGGGGTTGCCAAGCTTCCAAAAAACTACGAGTTTCCTGAAATCTCAGCAAACATTTTTTCACCCAATCTTGATGATACTTCCATTTAATGATCAGCCTACAATTCCACTTGGCTCACCAAATTTCGTTCTTCTAGGTTAAACCGTTCCTTTGCAGTAACCGTTTTCATGTTTAGGTTTCACTCTGTTTTCCCCTATATGGATACATGTAGTTGGAACTCTAAATCAAACACGGTTTGTGCTAGCTCTTTGAAACTTGGCACAATAATGTAGTTCCAAGTTCTATCAATATGGTTTGTGTCCTATTGACGTAGCCCAGAGCAGAGACTGACGAGAATCACTTTCATTGAATGGGGTTGCCAAGCTTCCAAAAAACTACGAGTTGCCTGAAATCTCAGCAAACATTTTTTCACCCAATCTTGATGATACTTCCATTTAATGATCAGCCCACCAATCCCACTTGGCTCACCAAATTTCGTTCTTCTAGGTTAAACCGTTCCTTTGCAGTAACCGTTTTCATGTTTAGGTCTCACTCTGTTTACTCCTATATGGATACATGTATTTGGAACTCTAAATCAAACACGGTTTGTGCTAGCTATTTGAAACGTGGCACAATAATGTAGTTCCAAGTTCTATCGCTATGATTTGTGTAGTATTGAATTAGCCCCAAGCAGAGACTGATGAGAATCACTTTCATTGAAAGGGGTTGCCAAGCTTCGTAAAAACTGCGAGTAACCTGAAATCTTAGCAAACATTTTTTCACCCAATCTTGATGATACTTCCATTTAATGATCAGCCCACCAATCCCACTTGTATCACCAAATTTCGTTCTGTAGGTTAAACCGTTCCTTTGCAGAAACCGTTTTCATGTTTAGGTTTCACTCTGTTTTCTCCTATATGGATACATGTAGTTGGAACTCTAAATCAAACACGGTTTGTGCTAGCTCTTTGAAACTTTGCACAATAATGTAGTTCCAAATTCTATCGCTATGGTTTGTGTCCTATTGAAGAAGCCCCAAGCAGAGACTGACGAGAATCACTTTCATTGAAAGGTGTTGCCAAGCTTCCAAAAAACTACGAGTTTCCTGAAATCTCAGCAAACATTTTTTCACCCAATCTTGATGATACTTCCATTTAATGATCAGCCCACCAATCCCACTTGGCTGACCAAATTTCATACTTCTAGGTTAAACTGTTCCTTTGCAGTAACCGTTTTCATTTTTAGATTTCACTCTGTTATCTCCTATATACATACATGTAGTTGGAATTCTAAATCAAACACGGTTTGTGCTAGCTCTTTGAAACTTGGCACAATAATGTAGTTCCAAGTTCTATCACTATGTTTTGTGACCTATTGAAGTAGCCCCAAGCAGAGACTGACGAGAATCACTTTCATTGAAAGGGGTTGAAAAACTTCCAAAAAACTACGGGTTTCCAGAAATCTCAGCAAACATTTTTTCACCCAAACTTGAATATTCTTCCAGTTAATGATCAGCCCACCAATCCCACTTGGCTCACCATATTTAGTTCTTCGAGTTTAAACCATTCCTTTGCAGTAACCGTTTTCATGTTTAGGTTTCACTCTGTTTTCTCCTATATGGATACATGTAGATGGAACTCTTAATCAAACACTGTTTGTGCTAGCTCTTTGAAACGTGGCACAATAATGTAGTTCCAAGTTCTAGCGGTATAGTTTGTGTCCTATTGAAGTAGCCCCAAGCAGAGACTGACGAGAATCACTTCCATTGAAAGGGGTTGCCAAGCTTCCAAAAAAGTACGATTTCCCTGAAATCTCAGCAAACATTTTTTCACCCAATCTTGATGATACTTGCAGGTCATGAGCAGTACACCAATCCCACTTGGCTCACCAAATGTCGTTCTTCTAGGTTGAACCGTTCCTTTGCAGAAACCGGTTTCATGTTTAGGTTTCACTCTGTTTTCTCCTATATGGATACATGTAGTTGGAACTCTAAATCAAACACGGTTTGTGCAAGCTCTCTCAAACTTGGCACAATAATGTAGTTCCAAGATCTATCGCTATGGTTTGAGTCCTATAGAAGTAGCCCGAAGCAGAGACTGACGAGAATCACTTTCATTGAAAGGGGTTGCCAAGCTTCCAAAAAACTACGAGTTTCCTGAAATCTCAGCAAACATTTTTTCACCCAATCTTGATGATAGATCCATTTAATGATCAGTACACCAATCAAACTTGGCACACCAAATTTTTTTCTTCTAGTTTAAACCGTTCCTTTGCAGATACCGTTTTCATGTTTAGGTTTAACTCTGTTTTCTCCTATATGGATACATGTAGTTGGAACTCTAAATCAAACACGGTTTGTGCTAGCTCTTTGAAACTTGGCACAATAATGTAGTTCCAAGATCTATCGCTTTGGTTTGTGTCCTATTGAAGTAGCCCAAAGCAGAGACTGACGAGAATCACTTTCATTGAAAGGGGGTGACAAGCTTCCAAAAAACTACGAGTTTCCTGAAATCTCAGCAAACATTTTTTCACCCAATCTTGATGATACTTGCAGGTAATGATCAGCCCACCAATCCCACTTGGCTCACAAATTTCGTTCTTCTAGGTTAAACGGTTCCTCTGCAGGAACCGTTTTCATGTTTCGGTTTCACTTTGTTTTCTCCTATATGGATACATGTAGTTGGAACTCTAAATCAAACACGGTGTGTGCTAGCTCTTTGAAACTTGGCACAATAATGTAGTTCCAAGTTCTATCGCTATGATTTGTGTCCTATTGAAGTAGCCCCAAGCAGAGACTGACGAGAATCACTTTCATTGAAAGGGGTTGCCAAGCTTCCAAAAAACTACGAGTTTCATGAAATCTCAGGAAACATTTTTTCACCCAATCTTGATGATACTTGTTGGTAATGATCAGTACACCAATCCAGCTTGGCTCACCAAATTTCGTTCTTCTAGGTTAAACCGTTCCTTTGCAGTAACTGTTTTCATGTTTAGGTTTCACTCTGTTTTCTCCTGTATGGATACATGTCGTTGGAACTCTAAATCAAACACGGTTTGTGCCAGCTCTTTGAAAGTTGGCACAATAATGTAGTTCAAAGTTGTATCGCTATGGTTTGTGTCCTATTGAAGTAGCCCCAAGCAGAGACTGACGAGAATCACTTTCATTAAAAGGGATTGCCGAGCTTCCAAAAAACTGCGAATTTCCTGAAATCTCAGCAAACATTTTTAAACCCAATCTTGATGATACTTGCAGGTAATGATCAGTACACCAATCCCACTTGGCTCACCAAATGTCATTCTTCTAGGTTGAACCGTTCCTTTGCAGAAACCGGTTTCATGTTTAGGTTTCACTCTGTTTTCTCCTATATGGATACATGTAGTTGGAACTCTAAATCAAACACGGTTTGTGCTAGCTCTTTCAAACTTGGCACAATAATGTAGTTCTAAGTTCTATCGCTGTGGTTTGTGTCCTCTTGAAGTAGCTCCAAGGAGAGACTGAAGAGAATCACTTTCATTGAAAGGGGTTGCCTACCTTCCAAAAAGCTACGAGTTTCCTAAAATCTCAGCAAACATTTTTTCACCCAATCTTGATGATAATTCCAGCTAATGATCAGCCCGCAAATCCCACTTGGCTCACCATATTTCGTTCTTCTAGGTTAAACCGTTCCTTTGCAGTAACTGTTTTCATGTTTAGGTTTCACTCTGTTTTCTCCTATATGGATACATGTAGTT
>NW_027554162.1:47634-96739 GCF_045843805.1 Urocitellus parryii
AATCTTGAATATACTTCCTGTTAATGATCAGCCCACTAATCCCACTTGGCTCACCATATTTAGTTCTTCTAGGTTAAACCGTTCCTTTGCAGTAACCGTTTTCATGTTTAGGTTTCACTCTGTTTTCTCCTATATGGATACATGTAGATGGAACTCTTAATCAAACACGGTTTGTGCTAGCTCTTTGAAACGTGGCACAATAATGTAGTTCCAAGTTCTAGCGCTATAGTTTGTGTCCTATTGTAGTAGCCCCAAGCAGAGACTTACGAGAATCACTTCCATTGAAAGGGGTGCCAAGCTTCCAAAAAACTGCGAGTTCCCTGAAATCTTAGCAAACATTTTTTCACCCAATCTTGATGATACTTGCAGGTAGTGATCAGTATGCGAATCCCACTTGGCTCACCAAATTTCGTTCTTTTAGGTTAAACAGTTCCTTTGCAGTAACCGTTTTCATGTTTAGGTTTCACTCTGTTTTCTCCTATATGGAAACATGTAGTTGGAACTCTAAATCAAACACGGTTTGTGCTAGCTCTTTGAAACTTTGCACAATAATGTAGTTCCAAATTCTATCGCTATGGTTTGTGTCCTATTGAAGTAGCCCCAAGCAGAGACTGACGAGAATCACTTTCATTGAAAGGGGTTGCCAAGCTTCCAAAAAACTACGAGTTTCCTGAAATCTCAGCAAACATTTTTTCACCCAATCTTGATGATACTTCCATTTAATGATCAGCCTACAATTCCACTTGGCTCACCAAATTTCGTTCTTCTAGGTTAAACCGTTCCTTTGCAGTAACCGTTTTCATGTTTAGGTTTCACTCTGTTTTCCCCTATATGGATACATGGAGTTGGAACTCTAAATCAAACACGGTTTGTGCTAGCTCTTTGAAACTTGGCACAATAATATAGTTCCAAGTTCTATTGCTATGGTTTGTGTCCTATTGAAGTAGCCCCACGCAGAGACTGACGAGAATCATTTTCATTGAAAGGGGTTGCCAAGCTTCCAAAAAACTGCGAGTTTCCTGAAATCTCAGCAAACATTTTTTCACCCAATCTTGATGATATTGCAGGTAGTGATCAGTACAAGAATCCCACTTGGCTCACAAAATTTCGTTCTTTTAGGTTAAACAGTTCCATTGCCGTAACCGTTTTCATGCTTAGGTTTCACTCTGTTATCTCCTATATGGGTACATGTAGTTGGAATTCTAAATCAAACAAGGTTTGTGCTAGCTCTTTGAAACTTGGCACAATAATGTAGTTCCAAGTTCTATCGCTATGTTTTGTGTGCTATTGAAGTAGCCCCAAGCAGAGACTGACAAGAATCACTTTCATTGAAAGGGGTTGAAAAACTTCCAAAAAACTACGAGTTTCCAGAAATCTCAGCAAACATTTTTTTCACCCAATCTTGAATATCCTTCCAGTTAATGATCACCCCACCAATCCCACTTGGCTCACCATATTTAGTTCTTCTAGGTTAAACCGTTCCTTTGCAGTAACCGTTTTCATGTTTAGGTTTCACTCTGTTTTCTCCTATATGGATACATGTATTTGGAACACTTAATCAAACACGGTTTGTGCTAGCTCTTTGATACGTGGCACAATAATGTAGTTCCAAGATCTAGCGCTATAGTTTGTGTCCTATTGAAGTAGCCCCAAGCAGAGACTTATGAGAATCACTTCCATTGAAAGGGGTTGCCAAGCTTCCAAAAAACTGCGAGTTCCCTGAAATCTCAGCAAACATTTTTTCACCCAATCTTGATGATACTTGCAGGTAGGGATCAGTATGCGAATCCCACTTGGCTCACCAAAGTTCGTTCTTCTAGGTTAAACAGTTCCTTTGCAGGAACCGTTTTCATGTTTAGGTTTCACTCTGTTTTCTCCTATATGGATACATGTAGTTGGAACTTTAAATCAAACACGGTTTGTGCTAGCTCTTTGAAACTTGGCACAATAATGTAGTTCCAAGTTCTATCAATATGGTTTGTGTCCTATTGAAGTAGCCCAGAGCAGAGACTGACGAGAATCACTTTCATTGAATGGGGTTGCCAAGCTTCCAAAAAACTATGAGTTGCCTGAAATCTCAGCAAACATTTTTTCACCCAATCTTGATGATAATTCCATTTAATGATCAGCCCACCAATCCCACTTGGATGACCAAATTTCGTTCTGTAGGTGAAACCGTTCCTTTGCAGCAACCGTTTTCATGTTTAGGTTTCACTCTGTTTTCTCCTATATGGATACATGTAGTTGGAACTCTAAATCAAACACGGTTTGTGCTAGCTCTTTGAAACTTGGCACAATAATGTAGTTCCAAATTCTATCGCTATGGTTTGTGTCCTATTGAAGAAGCCCCAAGCAGAGACTGACGAGAATAACTTTCATTGAAAGTTTTTGCCAAGCTTCCAAAAAACTACGAGTTTCCTGAAATCTCAGCAAACATTTTTTCACCCAATCTTGATGATACTTCCGTTTAATGATCAGCCCACCAATCCCACTTGGCTGACCAAATTTCATACTTCTAGGTTAAACTGTTCCTTTGCAGTAACCGTTTTCATTTTTAGGTTTCACTCTGTTATCTCCTATATAGATACATGTAGTTGGAATTCTAAATCAAACACGGTTTGTGCTAGCTCTTTGAAACTTGGCACAATAATGTAGTTCCAAGTTCTATCACTATGTTTTGTGACCTATTGAAGTAGCCCCAAGCAGAGACTGACGAGAATCACTTTCATTGAAAGGGGTTGAAAAACTTCCAAAAAACTACGGGTTTCCAGAAATCTCAGCAAACATTTTTTCACCCAAACTTGAATATTCTTCCAGTTAATGATCAGCCCACCAATCACACTTGGCTCATCATATTTAGTTCTTCGAGTTTAAACCATTCCTTTGCAGTAACCGTTTTCATATTTAGGTTTCACTCTGTTTTCTCCTATATGGATACATGTAGATGGAATCTTAATCAAACACTGTTTGTGCTAGCTCTTTGAAACGTGGCACAATAATGTAGTTCCAAGTTCTAGCGGTATAGTTTGTGTCCTATTGAAGTAGCCCCAAGCAGAGACTGACGAGAATCACTTCCATTGAAAGGGGTTGCCAAGCTTCCAAAAAGTACGAGTTTACGGAAATCTCAGCAAACATTTTTTCACTCAATATTGATGATACTTCCATTTAATGATCAAGCCCACCAATCCCACTTGGCTCACCAAATTTCGTTCTTCTAGGTTAAACGGTTCCTTTGCAGTAACCGTTTTCATGTTTAGGTTTCACTCTGTTTTCTCCTATATGGATACATGTAGTTGGAACTCGAAATCAAACACGGTTTGTGCTAGCTCTTTGAAACTTTCCACAATAATATAGTTCCAAGTTCTATCACTATGTTTTGTGTGCTATTGAAGTAGCCCCAAGCAGAGACTGACGAGAATCACTTTCATTGAAAGGGGTTGAAAAACTTCCAAAAAACTACGAGTTTCCAGAAATCTCAGCAAACATTTTTTCACCCAATCTTGAATATACTTCCAGTTAATGATCAGACCACAATCCCACTTGGCTCACCAAGTTTCATTCTTCTAGGTTAAACCGTTCCTTTGCAGTAACCGTTTTCATGTTTAGGTTTCACTCTGTTTTCTCCTGTATGGATACATGTAGATGGAACTCTAAATCAAACACGGTTTGTGCTAGCTCTTTGAAACTTGGCACAATAATGTAGATCCAAGTTCTATTGCTATGGTTTGTGTCCTATTGAAGTAGCCCCAAGCAGAGACTGACGAGAATCATTTTCATTGAAAGGGGTTGCCAAGGTTCCAAAAAACTATGAGTTGCCTGAAATCTCAGCAAATATTTTTTCAACCAATCTTGATGATACTTGCAGGTAGTGATCAGTACACGAATCCCACTTGGCTCACCAAATTTCGTTCTTCTAGGTTAAACCGTTCCTTTGCAGTAACTGTTTTCATGTTTAGGTTTCACTCTGTTTTCTCCTATATGGATACATGTAGTTGGAACTCTAAATCAAACATGGTTTGTGCTAGCTCTTTGAAACTTGGCACAATAATGTAGTTGCAAGTTCTATCGCTATGGTTTGTGTCCTATTGAAGTAGCCCCAAGCAGAGACTGAGGAGAATCACTTTCATTGAAAGGGGTTGCCAAGCTTCCCAAAAACTGCGAGTTTCCTGAAATCTCAGCAAACATTTTTTCACCCAATCTTGATGATACTTGCAGGTAGTGATCAGTACTCGAATCCCGCTTGGCTCACCAAATTTCGTTTTCTAGGTTAAACCGTTCCTTTGCAGCAACCGTTTTCATGTTTAGGTTTCACCCTGTTGTCTCCTATATGGATACATTTAGTGGAACCCTTAATCAAACACGGTTTGTGCTAGCTCTATGAAACTAGGCACAATAATGT
Source organism: Urocitellus parryii (assembly GCF_045843805.1). Taxonomy (NCBI): domain Eukaryota; kingdom Metazoa; phylum Chordata; class Mammalia; order Rodentia; family Sciuridae; genus Urocitellus; species Urocitellus parryii. The sequence goes on from NW_027554162.1 coordinate 52,034, forward strand.
AGTTCCCAGTTCTATTGCTTTGGTTTCTGTCTTATTGAAGTAGCTCCAAGCAGAGACAGACGAGAATCACTTTCGTTGAAAAGGGTTGCCAAGCTTCCAAAAAACTGCGAGTTTCCGGAAATCTCAGCAAACATTTTTTCACCCATTCTTTATGATACTGGCAGGTAATGATAAGTCCACCAATCCCACTTGGCTCACCAAATTTCGTTCTTCTAGGTTAAACAGTTGCTTTGCAGTAACCGTTTTCATGTTTAGGTTTCATTCTCTTTTCTCCTATATGGATACATGTAGTTGGAAATCTAAATCAAACTCAGTATGTGCTAGCTCTTTGAAACTTGGCACAATAATGTAGTTCCAAGTTCTATTGCTATGGTTTGTGTCCTATTGAAGTATCCCCAAGCAGAGACTGACGAGAATCACTTTCATTGAAAGGGGTTGCCAAGCTTCAAAAAAACTGCGAGTTTCCCGAAATCTCAGCAAATATTTTTTCACCCAATCTTGATGATACTTGCTGGTAGTGATCAGTACAAGAATCCCACTTGGCTCACCAAATTTCGTGTTCTAGGTTAAACCGTTCCTTTTCAGTAACCGTTTTCTTGTTTAGGTTTCACTCTGTTTTCTCCTATATGGATACATGTAGTTGGAACTCTAAATCAAACACGGTTTCTACTAGCTCTTTGAAACTTGGTACAATAATGTAGTTCCAAGTTCTATCGCTATGGATTGTTTCCTATTGAAGAAGCCCCAAGTAGTGACTGACGAGAATCACTTTCATTGAAAGAGGTTGCCAAGCTTCCAAAAAACTACGAGTTTCCTGAAATCTCAGCAAACATTTCTTCACCCAATCTTGATGATACTTCCATTTAATGATCAGCCCACAATCCCACTTGGCTCACCAAATTTCATTCTTGTAGGTTAAACCGTTCCTTTGCAGTAACCGTTTTCATGTTTAGGTTTCACTGTTTTCTCCTATATGGATACATGTAGTTGGAACTCTAAATCAAACACGGTTTGTGCTAGCTCTTTGAAACTTGGCACAATAATGTAGTTCCAATTCTATTGCTATGGTTTGTGTCCTATTGAAGTAGCCCCAAGCAGAGACTGAAGAGAGTCAATTTCATTGAAAGGGGTTGCCAAGCTTCCAAAAAACTATGAGTTTTCTGAAATCTCAGCAAATATTTTTTCACCCAATCTTCATGATACTTGCAGGTAGTGATCAGTACACGAATCCCACTTGGCTCACCAAATTTTGTACTTCTAGGTTAAACCGTTCCTTTGCAGTAACCGTTTTCATGTTTAGGTTTCATTCTCTTTTCTCCTATATAGATACATGTAGTTGGAACTCTAAATCAAACTCAGTATGTGCTAGCTCTTTGAAACTTGGCACAATAATGTATTTCCAAGTTCTCTTGCTATGGTTTGTGTCCTACTGATGTAGCCCCAAGCAGAGACTGACGAGAATCACTTTCAATGAAAGGGGTTGCCAAGCTTCCAAAAAACTACGAGTTTCCGGAAATCTCAGCAAACATTTTTTCACCCAATCTTGATGAAACTTCCATTTTATGATGAGCCCACCAATCCCAATTTGCTCACCAAATTTCGTTCTTCTATGTTAAACCGTTCCTTTGCAGTACCGTTTTCATATTTAGGTTTCACTCTGTTTTCTCCTATATGCATACATGTAGTTTGAATTCTAAATCAAACACGTTTTGTGCAAGCTCTTTGAAACTTGGCATAGTAATGTAGTTGCAAATTCTACCACTATGGTTTGTGTGCTATTGAAGTAGCCCGAAACAGTGACTGACGAGAATATCTTTCATTGAAAGAGGTTGTCAAGCTTCCAAAAAACTATCAGTTGCCTGAAATCTCAGCAAACATTTTTTCACCCAATCTTGATGAAACTTCCATTTAATGATCAGCCCACCAATCCCACTTGGCTCACCAAATTTCGTTCCTCTAGGTTAAACCGTTCCTTTGCAGTAACCGTTTTCATGTTTAGGTTTCACTCTGTTTTCTCCTATATGGATACATGTAGTTCGAACTCTAAATCAAACTCGGTTCGTGCTAGCTCTTTGAAACTTGGCACAATAATGTAGTTCCAAGTTCTATCGCTATGGTTTGTGTCCTATTGAAGTAGCCCCAAGCAGAGACTGACGAGAATCACTTTCAATGAAAGGGGTTGCCAAGCTTCCAAAAAACTGCGAGTTTCCTGAAATCTCAGCAAACATTTTTTCACCCAATCTTGATGATACTTGCAGGTAGTGATCACTACACGAATCCCACTTGGCTGACCAAATTTCGTTTTTCTAGGTTAAACAGTTCCTTTGCAGTAACTGTTTTAATGCTTAGGTTTCACTCTGTTATCTCATATATGGATACATGTAGTTGGAATTCTAAATCCAACAAGGTTTGTGCTAGCTCTTTGAATCTTGGCACAATAATGTAGTTCCAAGTTCTATCACTAAGTTTTGTGTGCTATTGAAGTAGCCCCAAGCAGAGACTGTTGAGAATCACTTTAATTGAAAGGTGTTGCCAAGCTTCCAAAAAACTACGTGTTTCCAGAAATCTCAGCAAACATTTTTTCACCCAATCTTGAATATACTTCCAGTTAATGATCAGCCACTAATCCCACTTGGCTCACCATATTTAGTTCTTCTAGGTTAAACCGTTCCTTTGCAGTAACCGTTTTCATGTTTAGGTTTCACTCTGTTTTCTCCTATATGGATACATGTAGATGGAACTCTTAATCAAACACGGTTTGTGCTAGCTCTTTGAAACGTGGCACAATAATGTAGTTCCATGTTCTAGCGCTATAGTTTGTGTCCTATTGAAGTAGCCCCAAGCAGAGACTTACGAGAATCACTTCCATTGAAAGGGGTTGCCAAGCTTCCAAAAAACTGCGAGTTCCCTGAAATCTCAGCAAACATTTTTTCACCCAATCTTGATGATACTTGCAGGTAGTGATCAGTATGCGAATCCCACTTGGCTCACCAAATTTCGTTCTTCTAGGTTAAACAGTTCCTTTGCAGTAACCGTTTTCATGTTTAGGTTTCACTCTGTTTTCTCCTATATGGAAACATGTAGTTGGAACTCTAAATCAAACACGGTCTGTGCTAGCTCTTTGAAACTTTGCACAATAATGTAGTTCCAAATTCTATCGCTATGGTTTGTGTCCTATTGAAGTAGCCCCAAGCAGAGACTGACGAGAATCACTTTCATTTAAAGGGGTTGCCAAGCTTCCAAAAAACTACGAGTTTCCTGAAATCTCAGCAAACATTTTTTCACCCAATCTTGATGATACTTCCATTTAATGATCAGCCTACAATTCCACTTGGCTCACCAAATTTCGTTCTTCTAGGTTAAACCGTTCCTTTGCAGTAACCGTTTTCATGTTTAGGTTTCACTCTGTTTTCCCCTATATGGATACATGGAGTTGGAACTCTAAATCAAACACGGTTTGTGCTAGCTCTTTGAAACTTGGCACAATAATGTAGTTCCAAGTTCTATCGCTATGTTTTGTGTGCTATTGAAGTAGCCCCAAGCAGAGACTGACAAGAATCACTTTCATTGAAAGGGGTTGAAAAACTTCCAAAAAACTACGAGTTTCCAGAAATCTCAGCAAACATTTTTTTCACCCAATCTTGAATATCCTTCCAGTTAATGATCACCCCACCAATCCCACTTGGCTCACCATATTTAGTTCTTCTAGGTTAAACCGTTCCTTTGCAGTAACCGTTTTCATGTTTAGGTTTCACTCTGTTTTCTCCTATATGGATACATGTATTTGGAACACTTAATCAAACACGGTTTGTGCTAGCTCTTTGATACGTGGCACAATAATGTAGTTCCAAGTTCTAGCGCTATAGTTTGTGTCCTATTGAAGTAGCCCCAAGCAGAGACTTACGAGAATCACTTCCATTGAAAGGGGTTGCCAAGCTTCCAAAAAACTGCGAGTTCCCTGAAATCTCAGCAAACATTTTTTCACCCAATCTTGATGATACTTGCAGGTAGGGATCAGTATGCGAATCCCACTTGGCTCACCAAAGTTCGTTCTTCTAGGTTAAACAGTTCCTTTGCAGGAACCGTTTTCATGTTTAGGTTTCACTCTGTTTTCTCCTATATGGATACATGTAGTTGGAACTTTAAATCAAACACGGTTTGTGCTAGCTCTTTGAAACTTGGCACAATAATGTAGTTCCAAGTTCTATCAATATGGTTTGTGTCCTATTGAAGTAGCCCAGAGCAGAGACTGACGAGAATCACTTTCATTGAATGGGGTTGCCAAGCTTCCAAAAAACTATGAGTTGCCTGAAATCTCAGCAAAAATTTTTTCACCCAATCTTGATGATAATTCCATTTAATGATCAGCCCACCAATCCCACTTGGATGACCAAATTTCGTTCTGTAGGTTAAACCGTTCCTTTGCAGCAACCGTTTTCATGTTTAGGTTTCACTCTGTTTTCTCCTATATGGATACATGTAGTTGGAACTCTAAATCAAACACGGTTTGTGCTAGCTCTTTGAAACTTTGCACAATAATGTAGTTCCAAATTCTATCGCTATGGTTTGTGTCCTATTGAAGAAGCCCCAAGCAGAGACTGACGAGAATCACTTTCATTGAAAGGGGTTGCCAAGCTTCCAAAAAACTGCGAGTTTCCTGAAATCTCAGCAAACATTTTTTCACCCAATCTTGATGATACTTCCGTTTAATGATCAGCCCACCAATCCCACTTGGCTGACCAAATTTCATACTTCTAGGTTAAACTGTTCCTTTGCAGTAACCGTTTTCATTTTTAGGTTTCACTCTGTTATCTCCTATATAGATACATGTAGTTGGAATTCTAAATCAAACACGGTTTGTGCTAGCTCTTTGAAACTTGGCACAATAATGTAGTTCCAAGTTCTATCACTATGTTTTGTGACCTATTGAAGTAGCCCCAAGCAGAGACTGACGAGAATCACTTTCATTGAAAGGGGTTGAAAAACTTCCAAAAAACTACGGGTTTCCAGAAATCTCAGCAAACATTTTTTCACCCAAACTTGAATATTCTTCCAGTTAATGAACAGCCCACCAATCCCTCTTGGCTCACCATATTTAGTTCTTCGAGTTTAAACCATTCCTTTGCAGTAACCGTTTTCATGTTTAGGTTTCACTCTGTTTTCTCCTATATGGATACATGTAGATGGAATCTTAATCAAACACTGTTTGTGCTAGCTCTTTGAAACGTGGCACAATAATGTAGTTCCAAGTTCTAGCGGTATAGTTTGTGTCCTATTGAAGTAGCCCCAAGCAGAGACTGACGAGAATCACTTCCATTGAAAGGGGTTGCCAAGCTTCCAAAAAGTACGAGTTTACGGAAATCTCAGCAAACATTTTTTCACTCAATATTGATGATACTTCCATTTAATGATCAGCCCACCAATCCCACTTGGCTCACCAAATTTCGTTCTTCTAGGTTAAACCGTTCCTTTGCAGTAACCGTTTTCATGTTTAGGTTTCACTCTGTTTTCTCCTAATGGATACATGTAGTTGGAACTCTAAATCAAACACGGTTTGTGCTAGCTCTTTGAAACATGGCACAATAATGTAGTTCCCAGTTCTATTGCTATGGTTTGTGTCCTATTGAAGTAGCCCCAAGCAGAGACTGACGAGAATCACTTTCATTGAAAGGGGTTGCCAAGCTTCCAAAAAACTGAGAGTTTCCTGAAATCTCAGCAAACATTTTTTCACCCAATCTTGATGATACTTGCAGGTAGTGATCAGTACACGAATCAAACTTGGCTAACCAAATTTCGTTTTTCTAGGTTAAACAGTTCCTTTGCAGTAACCGTTTTAATGCTTAGGTTTCACTCTGTTATCTCATATATGGATACATGTAGTGGGAATTCTAAATCCAACAAGGTTTGTGCTAGCTCTTTGAATCTTGGAACAATAATGTAGTTCCAAGTTCTATCACTATGTTTTGTGTGCTATTGAAGTAGCCCCAAGCAGAACTGACGAGAATCACTTTCATTGAATGGGGTTGAAAAACTTCCAAAAAACTACGAGTTTCCAGAAATCTCAGCAAACATTTTTTCACCCAATCTTGAATATACTTCCAGTTAATGATCAGCCCACTAATCCCACTTGGCTCACCATATTTAGTTCTTCTAGGTTAAAACCGTTCCTTTGCAGTAACCGTTTTCATGTTTAGGTTTCACTCTGTTTTCTCCTATATGGATACATGTAGATGGAACTCTTAATCAAACACGGTTTGTGCTAGCTCTTTGAAACGTGGCACAATAATGTAGTTCCAAGTTCTAGCGCTATAGTTTGTGTCCTATTGAAGTAGCCCCAAGCAGAGACTTACGAGAAACACTTCCATTGAAAGGGTTTGCCAAGCTTCCAAAAAACTGCGAGTTCCCTGAAATCTCAGCAAACATTTTTTCACCCAATCTTGATGATACTTGCAGGTAGTGATCAGTATGCGAATCCCACTTGGCTCACCAAATTTCGTTCTTCTAGGTTAAACAGTTCCTTTGCGGTAACCGTTTTCATGCTTAGGTTTCACTCGTTTATCTCCTATATGGATACATGTAGTTGGAATTCTAAATCAAACAAGGTTTCTGCTAGCTCTTTGAAACTTGGCACAATAATGTAGTTCCAAGTTCTATCGCTATATTTTGTGTGCTATTGAAGTAGCCCCAAGCAGAGACTGACGAGAATCACTTTCATTGAAAGGGGTTGAAAAACTTCCGAAAAGCTACGAGTTTCCAGAAATCTCAGCAAACATTTTTTCACCCAATCTTGAATATACTTCCAGTTAATGATCAGCCCACCAATCCCACTTGGCTCACCATATTTAGTTCTTCTAGGTTAAACCGTTCCTTTGCAGTAACCGTTTTCGTGTTTAGGTTTCACTCTGTTTTCTCCTATATGGATACATGTATTTGGAACTCTTAATCAAACACGGTTTGTGCTAGCTCTTTGATACGTGGCATAATAATGTAGTTCCAAGTTCTAGCGCTATAGTTTGTGGCCTATTGAAGTAGCCCCAAGCAGAGACTGACGAGAATATCTTTCATTGAAAGGGCTTGCCAAGCTTCCCAAAAGTACGATTTTCCGGAAATCTCAGCTAACATTTTTTCACCAAATCTTGATGATACTTGTAGGTAATGATCAATACACCAATCCCACTTGGCTCACCAAATTTCGTTCTTCTAGGTTAAACCGTTCTTTGCAGTAACCGTTATCATGTTTAGGTTTCACTATGTTTTCTCCTATATGGATACATGTAGTTGGAACTCTAAATCAAACACGGTTTGTGCTAGCTCTTTGAAACGTGGCACAATAATGTAGTTCCAAGTTCTATCGCTATGGTTTGTGGCCTATTGAAGTAGCCCCAAGCAGAGACTTACGAGAATCACTTTCATTGAAAGGGGTTGCCAAGCTTCCAAAAATGTACGAGTGTCCTGAAATCTCAGCAAACATTTTTTCACCCCATCTTGATGATGCTTGCAGGTCATGATCAGTACACCAATCCCAATTGGCTCACCAATTTTTGTTCTTGTAGGTTAAACCGTTCCTTTGCAGTAACTGTTTTCATGTTTAGGTTTCACTCTGTATTCTCCTATATGGATACATGTAGTTGGAACTGGAAATCAAACTCGGTTTGTGCTAGCTCTTTGAAACGTGGCACAATAATGTAGTTCCAAGTTCTATCGCTATGGTTTGTGTCCTGTTGAAGAAGCCCCAAGCAGAGACTGACGAGAATCACTTTCATTGAAAGAGGTTGCCAAGCTTCCAAAAAACTAAGAGTTGCCTGAAATCTCAGCAAACATTTTTTCACCCAATCTTGATGATACTTCCATTTAATGATCAGTACACCAATCCCACTTGGCTCACCAAATTTCGTTCTTCTAGGTTAAACCGTTCCTTTGCAGTAACCGTTTTCATGTTTAGGTTTCACTCTGTTTTCTCCTATATGGATACATGTAGTTGAAACTCTAAATCAAACACGGTTTGTGCTAGCTCTTTGAATCTTGGCACAATAATGTAGTTCAAAGTTCTATCGCTATGATTTGTGTCCTATTGAATTAACCCCAAGCAGAGACTGACGAGAAACACTTTCATTGAAAGGGGTTGCCAAGCTTCCAAAAAACTGCGAGTTGCCTGAAATTTTAGCAAACTTTTTTTCACCCAATCTTGATGATACTTCCATTTAATGATCAGCCCTACAATCCCACTTGGCTCACCAAATTTCGTTCTGTAGTTTAAACTGTTCCTTTGCAGAAACCGTTTTCATGTTTAGGTTTCACTCTGTTTTTTCCTATATGGATACATGTAGTTGGAACTCTAAATCAAACACGGTTTGTGCTAGCTCTTTGAAACTTTGCACAATAATGAAGTTCCAAATCCTATCGCTATGGTTTGTGTCCTATTGAAGAAGCCCCAAGCAGAGACTGACGAGAATCACTTTCATTGAAAGGGGTTGCCAAGCTTCCAAAAAAACTGCGAGTTTCCTGAAATCTCAGCAAAAATTTTTTCACCCAATCTTGAATATTCTTCCAGTTAATGATCAGCCCACCAATCCCACTTGGCTCCCCAAATTTCGTTCTTCGAGGTTAAACCGTTCCTTTGCAGTAACCGTCTTCATGTTTAGGTTTCACTCTGTTTTCTCTTATATGGATACATGTAGATGGAACTCTTAATCAAACACGGTTTGTGCTAGCTCTTTGAAACATGGAACAATAATGTAGTTCCAAGTTCTAGCGCTATGGTTTGTGTCCTATTGAAGTAGCCCCAAGCAGAGACTTTCGAGAATCACTTCCATTGAAAGGGGTTGCCAAGCTTCCAAAAAACTGCGAGTTCCTTGAAATCTCAGCAAACATTTTTTCACCCAATCTTGATGATACTTGCAGGTCATGATCAGTACACCAATCCCAATTGGCTCACCAATTTTTGTTCTTGTAGGTTAAACCGTTCCTTTGCAGTAACTGTTTTCATGTTTAGGTTTCACTCTGTATTCTCCTATATGGATACATGTAGTTGGAACTGGAAATCAAACTCGGTTTGTGCTAGCTCTTTGAAACGTGGCACAATAATGTAGTTCCAAGTTCTATCGCTATGGTTTGTGTCCTGTTGAAGAAGCCCCAAGCAGAGACTGACGAGAATCACTTTCATTGAAAGAGGTTGCCAAGCTTCCAAAAAACTAAGAGTTGCCTGAAATCTCAGCAAACATTTTTTCACCCAATCTTGATGATACTTCCATTTAATGATCAGTACACCAATCCCACTTGGCTCACCAAATTTCGTTCTTCTAGGTTAAACCGTTCCTTTGCAGTAACCGTTTTCATGTTTAGGTTTCACTCTGTTTTCTCCTATATGGATACATGTAGTTGAAACTCTAAATCAAACACGGTTTGTGCTAGCTCTTTGAATCTTGGCACAATAATGTAGTTCAAAGTTCTATCGCTATGATTTGTGTCCTATTGAATTAACCCCAAGCAGAGACTGACGAGAAACACTTTCATTGAAAGGGGTTGCCAAGCTTCCAAAAAACTGCGAGTTGCCTGAAATTTTAGCAAACTTTTTTTCACCCAATCTTGATGATACTTCCATTTAATGATCAGCCCTACAATCCCACTTGGCTCACCAAATTTCGTTCTGTAGTTTAAACTGTTCCTTTGCAGAAACCGTTTTCATGTTTAGGTTTCACTCTGTTTTTTCCTATATGGATACATGTAGTTGGAACTCTAAATCAAACACGGTTTGTGCTAGCTCTTTGAAACTTTGCACAATAATGAAGTTCCAAATCCTATCGCTATGGTTTGTGTCCTATTGAAGAAGCCCCAAGCAGAGACTGACGAGAATCACTTTCATTGAAAGGGGTTGCCAAGCTTCCAAAAAAACTGCGAGTTTCCTGAAATCTCAGCAAAAATTTTTTCACCCAATCTTGAATATTCTTCCAGTTAATGATCAGCCCACCAATCCCACTTGGCTCCCCAAATTTCGTTCTTCGAGGTTAAACCGTTCCTTTGCAGTAACCGTCTTCATGTTTAGGTTTCACTCTGTTTTCTCTTATATGGATACATGTAGATGGAACTCTTAATCAAACACGGTTTGTGCTAGCTCTTTGAAACATGGAACAATAATGTAGTTCCAAGTTCTAGCGCTATGGTTTGTGTCCTATTGAAGTAGCCCCAAGCAGAGACTTTCGAGAATCACTTCCATTGAAAGGGGTTGCCAAGCTTCCAAAAAACTGCGAGTTCCTTGAAATCTCAGCAAACATTTTTTCACCCAATCTTGATGATACTTGCAGGTCATGATCAGTACACCAATCCCAATTGGCTCAAAAAATTTTGTTCTTGTAGGTTAAACTGTTCCTTTGCAGTAACTGTTTTCATGTTTAGATTTCACTCTGTATTCTCCTATATGGTTACATGTAGTTGGAACTCAAAATCAAACACGGTTTGTGCTAGCTCTTTGAAACTTGGCTCAATAATGTAGTTCCAGGTTCTATCGCTATGGTTTGTGTTCTATTGATGGAGCCCCATGCAGAGGCTGACGAGAATCACTTTCATTGAAAGGGGTTGCCAAGCTTCCAAAAAAGTACGAGTTGCCTGAAATCTCAGCAAACATTTTTTCACCCAATCTTGATGATGCTTCCATTTCATGATCAGTACACCAATCCCACTTGGCTCACCAAATTTCGTTCTTCTAGGTTAAACCGTTCCTTTGCAGTAACCGTTTTCATGTTTAAGTTTCACTCTGTTTTCTCCTATATGGATACATGTAGTTGGAACTCTAAATCAAACACGGTTTGTGCTAGCTCTTTGAAACTTGGCACAATAATGTAGTTCTAAGTTCTATCGCTATGGTTTGTGTCGTATTGAAGTAGCCCCAAGCAGAGACTGACGAGAATCACTTTCATTGAAAGGGGTTGTCAAGCTTCCAAAAAACTGCGAGTTTCCTGAAATCTCAGCAAACATTTTTTCACCCAATCTTGATGATACTTGCAGGTCATGAGCAGTACACCAATCCCACTTTGCTCACCATATTTCGTTCTGCTAGGTTAATCCGTTCCTTTGCAGTAACCGTTTTCATGTTTAGGTTTCACTCTGTTTTCTCCTATATGGATACATGTAGTTGGAACTCTAAATCAAACACGGTTTGTGATAGCTCTTTGAAACATGGCACAATAATGTAGTTCCAAGTTCTTTCGCTGTGGTTTGTGTGCTATTGAAGTAGGCCCAAGCAGAGACTGACGAGAATCACCTTCATTGAAAGGGGTTGCCAAGCTTCCAAAAAGTACAAGTTTCCGGAAATCTCAGCAAACATTTTTTCACCCAATATTGATGATACTTCCATTTAATGATCAGCCCACCAATCCCACTTGGCTCACCAAATTTCATTCTTCTAGGTTATACCGTTCCTTTGCAGTAACCGTTTTCATGTTTAGGTTTCACTCTGTTTTCTCCTATATGGATACATGTAGTTGGAACTCTAAATCAAACACGGTTTGTGCTAGCTCTTTGAAACTTTTCACAGTAATGTAGTTCCAAGTTCTATCGCTATGGTTTGTGTCCTATTGAAGAAACCCCAAGCAGAGAGTGACGAGAATCACTTTCATTGAAAGGGGCTGCCAAGCTTCCCAAAAGTACGAGTTTCCGGAAATCTCTGCAAACATTTTTTCACCCAATCTTGATGATACTTGCAGGTAATGATCAGCCCACCAATCTCAGTTGGCTCACCAAATTTCGTTCTTCTAGGTTAAATCGTTCCTCTGCGGTAACCGTTTTCATGTTTAGGTTTCACTCTGTTTTCTCCTATATGGATACATGTAGTTGGAACTCTAAATCAAACACGGTTTGTGCTAGCTCTTTGAAACTTGGCACAATAATGTACTTCCAAGTTCTATGGCTATGGTTTATGTCCTATTGAAGAAGCCCCAAGCAGAGACTGACGAGAATCACTTTCATTGAAAGGGGTTGCCAAGCTTCCAAAAAGTATGAGTTTCCGGAAATCTCAGCAAGCATTTTCTCACCCAATCTTTATGATACTTCCACTTAATGATCAGCCCACCAATCCCACTTGGCTCACCAAATTTCGTTCATCTAGGTTAAACCGTTCCTTTGCAGTAACCGTTTTCATGTTTAGGTTTCATTCTGTTTTCTCCTATATGGATACATGTAGTTGGAACTCTAAATAAAACATGGTTTGTGCTAGCTCTTTGAAACTTGGCACAATAATGTAGTTCCAAGTTCTATGGCTATGGTTTATGTGTGGTGAGCCGTTTCTGTGAACTGTGGCCGCCATTACAAGATGGCGCTGGTTTCCCCTGTAGTGTGTGACAAACAACTCCTTATCAGAATGAGTTGGCACGCTGTGACTTGGCACCCTATGAGAAAAGTCCACGTGGCAGTTGTGCATTGGGGCTTTTTTCTGCTTTATTAAGGCTGGGGCACACGGGAGTAGTAGTAGTGGCAGTAGTAGTAGCAGTAGTAGTAGTGGCAGTAGGGGTAGCAGTAGAAGTAGTAGTAGGAGTAGCAGTAGAAGCTAAAAGACATGTCAATACAAAGGCCTGAATAAACAGCTGAAAGAAGAAAAAGTATCAAGGACCTGAATAAACTGCTGAAAGAAGATTCCTGAGTTGCGTCCTCCTTGCCGGCAAGGGGTCGCGACAAGTGGTGCCGAAACACGGGAACCAGAACTTTCAGTCAGTCAGGGGTGGTGCACCGGTTAGTCCCAGGTAAGTGGGATCTGCGATCAAATCAGCGATAGTCCCAGTAAGTGGGATCCGCGTCCAAAGCGGGGTCAGCTCCTCTACAAAGAAAGAGAGAGCCTCATATTTATTGCAGCTGCACTGTGTACTTTCACTTTTGTTTTCTGTGTTTCTTTTGTTGTGTCATTTCGCTTTTGTTTTTTGTGTTTCTTTTGTTGTTGTGTCCTCTGTAGATAAAGAGAGAGCGGGGAAAAAATAAATAAATAAATAAGACGCTCCTCTGTAGATAAAGAGAGAGCGGGGTTTTGTATTTTCACTTTCTTTATACTGCTTGGAACAGTATGGGTGCTACTCCCTCAAGTCCAATTTTGCTGGCCTTGGACGGGTTACTGCGTTCTAAGGGACTTAAAGTGAAGCAGTGCACATTACAGGGGTTTTTAGAAGAGACTGACTCTGTAGCTCCTTGGTTTGCTTTTTCAGGGAGTCTCACGATTCCCAGTTGGGACAAATTAGGGAAAGATCTGGATTTCTCTTACAAACAAGGAACTTTAAGGGGCGGTACCATTCCGCTTTGGAAATTAGTGAGGGGGTGTATAATGGATGGTAAATGCCAGAAAGCTGTGAGCGAGGGTCAGGCCGTTCTTGAGCAATTGCATGAAGAAAAATCGGAGGGGTCACATAGCGAGGTAACAGAAAGTCTTAGGAGTAAGAGTGGTGAACAGATAAGGGAGTCTGAAGTTAAACAGAGGAGAAGGCTCTATCAGGACTTGACTGAGTTAAAAACTCCCAAGGACACAAGTAGCTCGGACAGTTCTGAGGAATTAGATCCACCCTAGCCGCTCTCAACCCCGCCTTCTCATCTTCCCCCTCCCTATCAGGCCCACAGAAAAGTCTTAATTGACCTTCTCCAGAATATTCACCATGGCTTATTTTAGGACTTTCAGCAAAAGAATCTCTACAAAAAGGTTTAATGTAGATAAACTTCCTATTTTCATGTTGCCCTGTTTTATTTGGCTACTGTCTGAAAAAAATCAGCATTCCAGGCACTGGACACTCCCTTACTAGTTTTTCACAAAAATATGTAACAAGGCCTCTGGCCTTGAGCTGGGCTTCACAGTGCTGACTATATTTCTAAGATAAGGGAGTTACTAACTGGGCTCCATGGTAACAGCTGGCAGGAGGAAGAATTGGAAAGGGAGATAGAGGAACTGGAGGGTCGATTGAAAAAGTCAAGATTTAAAGCACCTACAGCCCCGATCGCTGTCACGCTCCCTCCTTATAACCCCGATTGGGACAAGGACAACCCCAGAAGGCTGGGGGGTGTTCAGTGGCAGCCTAAGACGGCCCAAACTTCCCAGTAATTGAAAACTTGGATGCCGATGGACAGCCGGCCAGAGTACATGTTCCTTTAGCCTTTAAGGATATTAAACAACTAAAGGAGGCAGTTACTAATTACGGATCCCATGCCCCCTTTACATTGACTCTCTTCGAGTCTTTCTCTGCCAATCAGCTGACACCTAGTGACTGGAAACAGCTTTGCATGGCTGTGTTGTCCGGAGGGGATTTTTTGTTGTGGAAAAGTGAAAATCAAGAGAGGTGTCGCGAGCTAGCCCGAGTCAATCAGGACGCCGGCTTCCCACGGCATAACCTTGAAATGTTAACAGGCTTGGGACAATATGCTATCATAAATCAACAAATTAATTATAATCCTGGGGTCTATGCTCAGATAGCTACAGCAGCCATTTAGGCTTGGAAGGCTCTACCTATTTCAAATGCTAAAACAAAAATTTCAAAAATTGCTCAAGGACCCTCTGAGCCTTATTCTGACTTCCTTGCCTGATTGATACAGATAGCAGAAAAAATATTCCCTAACTTGGAACAAGCCATGCCGGTCATTAAGCAATTGGCTCTTAAATATGCAAATTCCTATTGCCAAAATGCCATTAAATCTACCAGAGCAATGAGTGTTGATGACATGATTCGAGCTTGTAAGGATATTGATGGAGCTCATATTACAGGACAGGTTCTGGCCGCTTCCCTCAAAACGGAAACAGGGGCCCGGCCCGGGCCCCGGAAGCCTAGGTGTATGGGGCAATCCAGGGACGGAATGGTACCCCAGGGAGTGGGCGACTTCGTCACCTCCCATGGACCAACCCCTTTCTATCTGTAGACTCCCCAGGGGAACGCCAGGAAGTGCAGGATATACAAGAGCTGCAACCGCAGGTCACAGAGACAGAACAAATTGCTACCGCAGTAAGATCTTGGCCAGGCGCGAAAAAATGCAGACAAACTCAAACAAAATGCAATTGGCTAGGAAAACTTGGAGAACTTTTGCCCCGAAAATGGGCAGCGGACTCCATGTTGTTTGCATCACCATGGTAACCATGGGGTGCCTGGCCGGAAGAGTAGCTTCCTGGTCCCACCTCCCACACCTTTTCGGGCTTCTGATTGGTTCTTCCACAGTCACAGGACTTCTGGTCCCGCTTTCCAGCCACTAACCTGTACTGCTGTGTTTCAGGTTTCTACCGGAGCTGCTCAGAGCCTGTATTTTTTTTACAACAAAATGCCTACCTGTAAATGCTAATGAAAGATATCTTTTTCAGACAAAATTTAATTCCACAGGTTTCTATGTTACAGTCCTAAATTTAAGCTAGTTCTAAGTTAAATAACCTGACTTTTTCTCTATAGTTGTGTTACTAAATAATGTTCTATTGATGGGAGATATCAAATATGCTTCTTTATATTTTACTTTTAATTTTGAAGGTTATGAGGATGCATTTGCTCGCCACAGGAACAAGCCGGCAAAGTTCCTGTGATGACCAAAAAATCCTTATTTTCATTGCTAACTATAAAAATAAAAATGTATACTCAAGGATCTTATTTCAGTTACATCAAGTGACGTCACATAGAAGAGTGCACTCCTAGTTAAAAATAAATTTAAATGGATCCAAATATTTTAAGACCACGTGGTTACATGAAGTTAATACAATTATAAGTTATGTTCTTATTCTTTATATATATATTTTAGATATTTAGATAACCTATATTTGTTAATCTATAAATTAATTAGCACATGCCTAATTGATTAGTTAATATATATTTGCCTAATTGTTTTTCTTCAACAGAAAACCTATAATTTAAGTTTTATATTTACATTTATCAGATACTCTGTTTTTTCAGTTACAGATATTTGAGATAAATGTGTTTACTATAAATTTGCTTTTAAGTAAAAATACAATCAAGTAATTTCTACTTCTCAAGGTTATTGTTCAAACTCATATAATGATAAATTATTATAATTATTTCTCCAAAATATCTAAAGGTTTTAACTTTATTTTCATTGATATTTCTTATCAAAATATAATAATTTGTTTATAGATTCTAAGGTTTTCAAAAATTGTTCCAAAGTATAAAAAGAAATTAAAAAAGAAAAAAAAAACAAAAACAAGGCACACATGCCTCCTCCTGGATAAAGAACCTTGGTGTCCTGTGATTTTTTTTATTATTTTTTAACCTCGACGTCTCTCGCCGGACTCGGTTTCCGTTAGCCGGACTTGGCATCTGGAGGTCCTTACCGAGATTCGGAAAACAGAGGTAAGCAGACAGGGCTCACCTTCTAAGGGAGAAGGGGGAATATTGGATCAAAGATAATTTAAAGAGACAGGGTACGTACCATGGGTAACTCAACAGTGAAACTTCGTCTGGCCAACGAAGTTAAAAAACTGTTAAACAAACAAGGAACAAAAACAAAAACCAAGACAGCAACTAAATTCGTTGAAGCTATAGCCCAGGCTTGTCCTTGGTTTCTGACGGGAGGCTTTCTTAATAACAGTGATTGGGATTTGGTAAAGCAGGATCTCCAAAAGTTGTTGAGGGACCAGGGTCCAGATAGAGTCCCGATTGCTACTTTCTCTCTATGGAGATTGGTAAAGGATGCTCTTTTAACTGATAAAGTGAAGATTAAGGAACAGCTTGCTGAATGCAAACAGGCTCTTAATCAGGTCCAAACTGCTGCCACTATTAATCAGGTTATTCAACAAACTTCCAACATACTCGAATCTCAAAGTAAAATTAATCAACATATTTTGCCAGAGATTTTAGCTGCCAACCAAAGAATAGATTTACTCCAAGCTCAGGTAGAAGAATTGGCTGACTTGGTGCTTTTGGGTTGTGTTGACCAACGTGCACATTTATGCATAACCTCTGTCAGATTTAATAATTCCAGGAATGCTTCCCGCATCATCGGAGAGTACTTGGCCGGAAATTGGTCCATGGTGACAAAAATTTGATCCAGTCTCAACTGACTCAGATAGCTGTTTTGAACGACACCCGTGTCATACCGGTGACTTTGGGACAATTCACCCTTTGGATTTCTTCTGCCTTTTCCTTTTTTAAGGAATGGGTGGGAATAAGCATTTTTGGTGCAATGTGTTGCTTTGGTATGTTTCTCTACTTGTGGTTTCTCTGTCGCCTCAAGGCCCGCAGTGCTCACGATAGGGCTATGATCATACAAGCTCTTGCTGCTTTAGAAACTGGCAACTCGCCACAAGTCTGGCTTGTGCATCTTAAACAGTAAACCTTTGACATGGTCGTTGCACCCCAAGTTACATTGCACTGGGATCGACATGTCCTTCTTTTGTCATTCTTCTAATGTTGAAACTTCTACCATATCTTTCCTTTGTGCATACCTCTCCTCCCTGCCTTTCTGCACTAGGATCTTTGCTAGCTAATCTTACAGTCCAACTACACCTGCCATTTGATGGTGATGGTCATGGGTCCTGTTTATGGAGGCGATTACCATAACAATGTCCTGTTGGCCACAACACGCTGAGCTGATCTTGTAGTACCCAGTGACGGGCAACTTCCACGCTTGCACTGCAACCTAAGACAGGGGAGTGGGGCCTCCCCAGAGACGGGTAAGCAGTGCAGGGGCGGTGGACGACCTAAGACAGGGGCTACTTGATTCCCTTTGACATGCAATAAACAAAAGAGGGGAACTTGCTGATAGCAGGCCTTCCCTGGCCCCCGGGGCCCAGCCCCCAATTCCTTGTTCTGCATGTCAAAGTGGCCAGTTCACAAGGCCATGACATATGTGCTCCACGGGAACGTCTTGACCTTTATCTAACAATGGCAGATGTCACAATCAAATTTCTCCCCCTCTCTATTGTCCGTGCCTTTCTCTTAGGGTGTTGCCAACTTAGTTTTGTCTGCACTACAAAGACAGCCTCAGCTGTCCCCCTTTGTCTACCATCGTCACGATACAGGATACGAGGCAAGGCACTGCACTTGAGTGATCCTTGAAGTGGACCTCAAGGGGAGCATGTCGTATTGCATGCGGGTTTGACGTCCACGCCCCGCCCCACGAAAAAAGGCGTCGGCTGATATGGCCTCAGGTTTGGGGAAGGGCCCTCCTTAAGGCTGGGCCATACTATGCAGCCACTTCTGCTCAGTGGGATAGGACCTCTACTCTCGCCTGTATTGTCATAATAAAACAAAAAAGGGGGAACTGTGGTGAGCCGTTTCTGTGAACTGTGGCCGCCATTACAAGATGGCGCTGGTTTCCCCTGTAGTCTGTGAAAAACAACTCCTTATCAGAATGAGTTGGAACGCTGTGACTTGGCACCCTATGAGAAAAGTCCACGAGGCAGTTGTGCATTGGGGCTTTTTTCTGCTTTATTAAGGCTGGGGCACACGGGAGTAATAGTAGTGGCAGTAGTAGTAGCAGTAGTAGTAGTGGCAGTAGGAGTAGCAGTAGAAGTAGTAGTAGGAGTAGCAGTAGAAGCTAAAAGACATGTCAATACAAAGGCCTGAATAAACAGCTGAAAGAAGAAAAAGTATCAAGGACCTGAATAAACTGCTGAAAGAAGACTCCTGAGTTGCGTCCTCCTTGCAGGCAAGGGGTCGCGACATTTATGTCCTATTGAAGAAGCCCCAAGCAGAGACTGACGAGAATCACTTTCATTGAAAGGGGTTGCCAAGCTTCCCAAAAGTACGAGTTTCCGGAAATCTCAGCAAACATTTTTTCACCCACTCGTGATGATACTTGCAGGTAGTGATAAGAATGCGAATCCCACTTGGCTCACAAAATTTCGTTCTTCTAGGTTAAACAGTTCCTTTGCAGTAACCGTTTTCATGTTTAGGTTTCACTCTGTTTTCTCCTATATGGATACATGTAGTTGGAACTCTAAATCAAACACGGTTTGTGCTAGCTCTTTGAAACTTGGCACAATAATGTAGTTCCAAGTTCTATCGCTTTGGTTTGTGTCCTATTGAAGAAACCCCAAGCAGAGACTGACGAGAATCACTTTCATTGAAAGGGGTTGCCAAACTTCCAAAAAGTACGAGTTTCCGGAAATCTCAGCAAACATTTTTCACCCAATCTTGATGATACTTGCAGGTAATGATCAGCCCACCACTCCCACTTGGCTCACCAAATTTCCTTCTTCTAGGTTAAACCGTTCCTTTGCAGTAACCGTTTTCATGTTTAGGTTTCACTCTGTTTTCTCCTATATGGATACATGTAGTTGGAACTCTAAATCAAACACGGTTTGTGCTAGCTCTTTGAAACTTGGCACAATAATGTAGTTCCAAGTTCTATCGCTATGGTTTCTGTCCTATTGAAGTAGCCCCAAACAGAGACTGACGAGAATCACTTTCATTGAAAGGGGTTGCCAAGCTTCCAAAAAACTACGAGTTTCCTGAAATCTCAGCAAACATTTTTTCACCCAATCTTGATAATACTTGCAGGTCAGGATCAGTACACCAATCCCACTTGGCTCACCAAATTTCGTTCTTCTAGGTTAAACCGTTCCTTTGCAGTAACCGTTTTCATGTTTAGGTTTCACTCTGTTTTCTCCTATATGGATACATGTAGTTGGAACTCTAAATCAAACACGGTTTGGGCTACCTCTTTCAAACTTGGCACAATAATGTAGTTTCAAGTTCTATCACTATGGTTTGTGTCCTATTGAAGAAGCCCCAAGCAGAGACTGACGAGAATCACTTTCATTGAAAGCGGTTGCGAAGCTTCCAAAAAGTATGAGTTTCCGGAAATCTCAGCAAACATTTTTCACCCAATTTTTATGATACTTCCACTTAATGATCAGCCCACCAATCCCACTTGGCTCACCAAATTTCGTTCATCTAGGTTAAACCGTACCTTTGCAGTAACCATTTTCATGTTTAGGTTTCACTCTGTTTTCTCCTATATGGATACATGTAGTTGAAACTCTAAATCAAACACGGTTTGTGCTAGCTCTTTGAAACTTGGCACAATAATGTAGTTCCAAGTTCTATCACTATGGTTTGTGTCCTATTGAAGAAACCCCAAGCAGAGACTGACAAGAATCACTTTCATTGATAGGGGCTGCCAAGCTTCCCAAAAGTACGAGTTTCCGGAAATCTCAGCAAACATTTTTTCACCCAATCTTGATGATACTTCCATTTAATGATCAGTACACCAATTCCACTTGGCTCACCAAATTTCGTTCTTCTAGGTTAAACCGTTCTTTTGCAGTATCCCTTTTCATGTTTAGGTTTCACTCTGTTTTCTCCTATATGGATACATGTATTTGGAACTCTAAATCAAACACGGTTTGTGCTAGCTCTTTGAAACTTGGCACAATAATGTAGTTCCAAGTTCTATCGCTATGGTTTGTGTCCTATTGAAGGAACCCCAAGCAGAGACTGACGAGAATCACTTTCATTGAAAGGGGCTGCCAAGCTTCCCAAAAAGTACGAGTTTCCGGAAATCTCAGCAAACATTTTTTCACCCAATCTTGATGATACTTGCAGGTAGTGATCAGTACACGAATCACACTTGGCTCACCAAATTTCGTTCTTCTAGGTTAAACCGTTCCTTTGCAGTAACCGTTTTCATGTTTAGGTTTCACTCTGTTTTCTCCTACATGGATACATGTAGTTGGAACTCTAAATCAAACACCGTTTGTGCTAGCTCTTTGAAACTTGGCACAATAATGTAGTTAAAAGTTCTATCGCTATGGTTTGTGTCCTATTGAAGTAGGCCCAGCAGACTGACGAGAATCAATTTCATTTGAAGGGGTTGCCAAGCTTCCAAAAAAAGACGAGTTTCCTGAAATCTCAGCAAACATTTTTTTTACCCAATCTTGAGGATACTTCCCATTTAATCATCAGCCCACCAATCCCAATTGGCTCACCAAATTTCGTTTCATATAGGTTAAACCGTTTCCTTTGCAGTAACCGTTTTCATGTTTAGGTTTCACTCTGTTTTCTCCTATATGGATACATGTAGTTGGAACTCTAAATCAAACACGGTTTGTGCAAGCTCTTTGAACCTTGGCACAATAATGTAGTTCCAAGTTCTATCGCTATGGTTTGTGTCCTATTGAAGTAGCCCCAAGCAGAAACTGATGAGAATCACTTTCATTTAAAGGGGTTGCCAAGCTACCAAAAAACTGCGAGTTTCCTGAAATCTCAGCAAACATTTTTCCCCCAATCTTGATGATACTTGCAGGTAATGATCAGCCCACCAATCCCACATGGCTCACCAAATTTCGTTCTTCTAGGTTAAACCGTTCCGTTGCTGTAACCGTTTACATGTTTAGGTTTCATTCTGTTTTCTCCTATATGGATACATGTAGTTGGAACTCTAAATCAAATACAGTTTGTGCTAGGTCTTTGAAACTTGGCACAATAATGTAGTTCCAAGTTCTATTGCTATGGTTTGTGTCCTATTGAAGTAGCACCAAGCAGAGACTGACGAGAATCACTTTCATTGAAAGGGGTTGCCAAACTTCCAAAAAACTACGAGTTTCCGGAAATCTCAGCAAACATTTTTTCACCCAATCTTGATGATACTTCCATTTAATGATCAGCCCACCAATCCCACTTGGCTCACCAATTTTCATTCTTCTAGGTTAAACCGTTCCTTTGCAGTAACCGTTTTCATGTTTAGGTTTCACTCTGTTTTCTCCTATATGGATACAGGTAGTTGGAACTCTAAATCAAACACGGTTTGTGCTAGCTCTTTGAAAAATGGCACAATAATGTAGTTAAAAGTTCTATCGCTATGGTTTGTGTCCTATTGGAGAAGCTCCAAGCAGAGACTGACGAGAATCACTTTCATTGAAAGGGGTTGCCAAGCTTCCAAAAAACAACGAGTTTCCTGAAATCTCAGCAAACATTTTTTTACCCAATCTTGATGATAGTTGCAGGTAATGATCAGTACACCAATCCCACTTGGCTCACCAAATTTCGTTCTTCTAGGTTAAACTGTTCCTTTGCAGTAACCGTTTTCATGTTTAGGTTTCACTCTGTTTTCTCCTATATGGATACATGTTTTTGGAACTCTAAATCAAACACGGTTTGTGCTAGCTCTTTGAAACTTGGCACAATAATGTAGTTCCAAGTTCTATCGCTATGGTTTGTGTCCTATTGAAGGAGTCCCAAGCAGCCAGACGAGAATCACTTTCATTGAAAGGGTTGCCAAGCTTCCAAAAAACTACGAGTTTCCTGAAATCTCAGCAAACATTTTTTCACCCAATCGTGATGATACTTACAGGTAACGATCAGGACACCAATCCCACTTGGCTCACCAAATTTCGTTCTTCTAGGTTAAACCGTTCCGTTGCAGTAACCATTTTCATGTTTCGGTTTCACTCTGTTTTCTCCTATATGGATACATGTAGTTGGAAACTAAATCAAACACGGTTTGTGGCAAGCTCTTTGAAACTTGGCACAATAATGTAGTTCCAAGTTCTATCGCTATGGTTTGTGTCCTATTGAAGTAGCCCCAAGCAGAGACTGACGAGAATCACTTTCATTGAAAGGGGTTCCCAAGCTTCCAAAAAACTACGAGTTTCCGGAAATCTCAGCAAACATTTTTTCACCCAATCTTGATGATACTTACAGGTAATGATCAGGACACCAATCCCACTTGACTCACCAAATTTCGTTCTTCTAGGTTAAACCGTTCCTTTGCAGTAAACGTTTTCATGTTTAGGATTCACTGTTTTCTCCTATATGGATACATGTAGTTGGAACTCTAAATCAAACACGGTTTGTGCAAGCTCTTTTGGCTCACCAAATTTCGTTCTTCTAGGTTAAACCGTTCCTTTGCAATAACCGTTTTCATGGTTTAGGTTTCACTCTGTTTACTCCTATATGGATACATGTAGTTGGAAGTCTAAATCAAACACGGTTTGTGCAAGCTCTTTGAAACTTGGCACAATAATGTAGTTCCAAGTTCTATCGCTATGGTTTGTGTCCTATTGAAGTAGCCCCAAGCAGAGACTGACGAGAATCACTTTCATTGAAAGGGGTTGCCAAGCTTCCAAAAAACTGCGAGTTTCCTGAAATTTCAGCAAACATTTTTTCACCCAATCTTGATGATACTTGCAGGTAATGATCAGCCCACCAATCCCACTTGGCTCACCAAATTTCGTTCTTCTAGGTTAAACCGTTCCTTTACAGTAACCGTTTACATGTTTAGGTTTCATTCTGTTTTCTCCTATATGGATACATGTAGTTGGAACTCTAAATCAAACACGGTTTGTGCTATCTGTTTAACACTTGGCACAATAATGTAGTTCCAAGTTCTATCGCTATGGTTTGTGTCCAATTGAAGTAGCCCCAAGCAGAGACTGACGAGAATCACTTTCATTGAAAGGGGTTGCTAAGCTTCCAAAAAGTACGAGTTTCTGGAAATCTCAGCAAACATTTTTTCACCCAATCTTGATGATACTTCAATTTAATAATCAGCCCACCAATCCCACTTGGCTCACCAAATTTCGTTCTTCTAGGTTAAACCGTTCCTTTGCAGTAACCGTTTTCATGTTTAGGTTTCACTCTGTTTTCTCCTATATGGAAACATGTATTTTGGAACTCTAAATCAAACACGGTTTGTGCTAGGTCTTTGAAACTTGCCACAATAATGTAGTTCCAAGTTTCTATCGCTATGGTTTGTGTCCTATTGAAGTAGCCCCAAGCAGAGACTGAGGAGAATCAATTTCATTGAAAGGGGTTGCCAAGCTTCCAAAAAACTACGAGTTTCCGGTAATCTCAGCAAACATTTTTTCACCGAATCTTGATGATACTTCCATTTAATGATCAGTCCACCAATCCCACTTGGCTCACCAAATTTTCTTCTTCTAGGTAGAACCGTTCCTTTGCAGTAACCGTTTTCATGTTTAGGTTTCACTCTGTTTTCTCCTATATGGATACATGTAGTTGGAACTCTAATCAAACACGGTTTGGGCAAGCTCTTTGAAACTTGCCACAATAATGTAGTTCCAAGTTCTATCGCTATGGTTTGTGTCCTATTGAAGTAGCCCCAAGCAGAGACTGACGAGAATCACTTTCATTGAAAGGGGTAGCCAACCTTCCAAAAAACTGCAGGTTTCCTGAAATCTCAGCAAACATTTTTTCACCCAATCTTGATGATACTTGCAGGTAATGATCAGCCCACCAATCCCACTTGGCTCACCAAATTTCGTTCTTCTAGGTTAAACCGTTCCTTTGCAGTAAACGTTTTCATGTTTAGGTTTCACTCTGTTTTCTCCTATATGGATACATGTAGTTGGAACTCTAAATCAAACACGGTTTGTGCTAGCTCTTTTAAACTTGGCACAATAATGTAGTTCCAAGTTCTATCGCTA
This sequence comes from Urocitellus parryii, assembly GCF_045843805.1. Taxonomy (NCBI): domain Eukaryota; kingdom Metazoa; phylum Chordata; class Mammalia; order Rodentia; family Sciuridae; genus Urocitellus; species Urocitellus parryii. The sequence goes on from NW_027554162.1 coordinate 76,374, forward strand.
TGGTTTGTGTCCTATTGAAGTAGCCCCAAGCAGAGACTGACGAGATTCACTTTCATTGAAAGCGGTTGCGAAGCTTCCAAAAAGTATGAGTTTCCGGAAATATCAGCAAACATTTTTTCACCCAATTTTTATGATACTTCCACTTAATGATCAGCCCACCAATCCCACTTGGCTCACCAAATTTCGTTCATCTAGGTTAAACCGTACCTTTGCAGTAACCATTTTCATGTTTAGGTTTCACTCTGTTTTTCTCCTATATGGATACATGTAGTTGGAACTCTAAATCAAACACGGTTTGTGCTAGCTCTTTGAAACTTGGCACAATAATGTAGTTCCAAGTTCTATCGCTATGGTTTGTGTCCTATTGAAGAAACCCCAAGCAGAGACTGACAAGAATCACTTTCATTGATAGGGGCTGCCAAGCTTCCCAAAAGTACGAGTTTCCGGAAATCTCAGCAAACATTTTTTCACCCAATCTTGATGATACTTCCATTTAATGATCAGTACACCGATTCCACTTGGCTCACCAAATTTCGTTCTTCTAGGTTAAACCGTTCTTTTGCAGTATCCCTTTTCATGTTTAGGTTTCACTCTGTTTTCTCCTACATGGATACATGTAGTTGGAACTCTAAATCAAACACCGTTTGTGCTAGCTCTTTGAAACTTGGCACAATAATGTAGTTAAAAGTTCTATCGCTATGGTTTGTGTCCTATTGAAGTAGGCCCAGCAGACTGACGAGAATCAATTTCATTTGAAGGGGTTGCCAAGCTTCCAAAAAAAGACGAGTTTCCTGAAATCTCAGCAAACATTTTTTTACCCAATCTTGAGGATACTTCCATTTAATCATCAGCCCACCAATCCCAATTGGCTCACCAAATTTCGTTCATATAGTTTAAACCGTTCCTTTGCAGTAACCGTTTTCATGTTTAGGTTTCACTCTGTTTTCTCCTATATGGATATAAGTAGTTGGAACTCTAAATCAAACACGGTTTGTGCTACCTCTTTCAAACTTGGCACAATAATGTAGTTTCAAGTTCTATCACTATGGTTTGTGTCCTATTGAAGAAGCCCCAAGCAGAGACTGACGAGAATCACTTTCATTGAAAGCGGTTGCGAAGCTTCCAAAAAGTATGAGTTTCCGGAAATCTCAGCAAACATTTTTTCACCCAATTTTTATGATACTTCCACTTAATGATCAGCCCACCAATCCCACTTGGCTCACCAAATTTCGTTCATCTAGGTTAAACCGTACCTTTGCAGTAACCATTTTCATGTTTAGGTTTCACTCTGTTTTCTCCTATATGGATACATGTAGTTGAAACTCTAAATCAAACACGGTTTGTGCTAGCTCTTTGAAACTTGGCACAATAATGTAGTTCCAAGTTCTATCACTATGGTTTGTGTCCTATTGAAGAAACCCCAAGCAGAGACTGACAAGAATCACTTTCATTGATAGGGGCTGCCAAGCTTCCCAAAAGTACGAGTTTCCGGAAATCTCAGCAAACATTTTTTCACCCAATCTTGATGATACTTCCATTTAATGATCAGTACACCAATTCCACTTGGCTCACCAAATTTCGTTCTTCTAGGTTAAACCGTTCTTTTGCAGTATCCCTTTTCATGTTTAGGTTTCACTCTGTTTTCTCCTATATGGATACATGTATTTGGAACTCTAAATCAAACACGGTTTGTGCTAGCTCTTTGAAACTTGGCACAATAATGTAGTTCCAAGTTCTATCGCTATGGTTTGTGTCCTATTGAAGGAACCCCAAGCAGAGACTGACGAGAATCACTTTCATTGAAAGGGGCTGCCAAGCTTCCCAAAAGTACGAGTTTCCGGAAATCTCAGCAAACATTTTTTCACCCAATCTTGATGATACTTGCAGGTAGTGATCAGTACACGAATCACACTTGGCTCACCAAATTTCGTTCTTCTAGGTTAAACCCTTCCTTTGCAGTAACCGTTTTTCATGTTTAGGTTCACTCTGTTTTCTCCTACATGGATACATGTAGTTGGAACTCTAAATCAAACACCGTTTGTGCTAGCTCTTTGAAACTTGGCACAATAATGTAGTTAAAAGTTCTATCGCTATGGTTTGTGTCCTATTGAAGTAGGCCCAGCAGACTGACGAGAATCAATTTCATTTGAAGGGGTTGCCAAGCTTCCAAAAAAAGACGAGTTTCCTGAAATCTCAGCAAACATTTTTTTTACCCAATCTTGAGGATACTTCCATTTAATCATCAGCCCACCAATCCCAATTGGCTCACCAAATTTCGTTCATATAGGTTAAACCGTTCCTTTGCAGTAACCGTTTCATGTTTAGGTTTCACTCTGTTTTCTCCTATATGGATACATGTAGTTGGAACTCTAAATCAAACACGGTTTGTGCAAGCTCTTTGAACCTTGGCACAATAATGTAGTTCCAAGTTCTATCGCTATGGTTTGTGTCCTATTGAAGTAGCCCCAAGCAGAAACTGATGAGAATCACTTTCATTTAAAGGGGTTGCCAAGCTACCAAAAAACTGCGAGTTTCCTGAAATCTCAGCAAACATTTTTTCCCCCAATCTTGATGATACTTGCAGGTAATGATCAGCCCACCAATCCCACATGGCTCATCAAATTTCGTTCTTCTAGGTTAAACCGTTCCGTTGCTGTAACCGTTTACATGTTTAGGTTTCATTCTGTTTTCTCCTATATGGATACATGTAGTTGGAACTCTAAATCAAATACAGTTTGTGCTAGGTCTTTGAAACTTGGCACAATAATGTATTTCCAAGTTCTATTGCTATGGTTTGTGTCCTATTGAAGTAGCACCAAGCAGAGACTGACGAGAATCACTTTCATTGAAAGGGGTTGCCAAACTTCCAAAAAACTACGAGTTTCCGGAAATCTCAGCAAACATTTTTTCACCCAATCTTGATGATACTTCCATTTAATGATCAGCCCACCAATCCCCACTTGGCTCACCAATTTTCATTCTTCTAGGTTAAACCGTTCCTTTGCAGTAACCGTTTTCATGTTTAGGTTTCACTCTGTTTTCTCCTATATGGATACAGGTAGTTGGAACTCTAAATCAAACACGGTTTGTGCTAGCTCTTTGAAAAATGGCACAATAATGTAGTTAAAAGTTCTATCGCTATGGTTTGTGTCCTATTGGAGAAGCTCCAAGCAGAGACTGACGAGAATCACTTTCATTGAAAGGGGTTGCCAAGCTTCCAAAAAACAACGAGTTTCCTGAAATCTCAGCAAACATTTTTTTACCCAATCTTGATGATAGTTGCAGGTAATGATCAGTACACCAATCCCACTTGGCTCACCAAATTTCGTTCTTCTAGGTTAAACTGTTTCCTTTGCAGTAACCGTTTTCATGTTTAGGTTTCACTCTGTTTTCTCCTATATGGATACATGTTTTTGGAACTCTAAATCAAACACGGTTTGTGCTAGCTCTTTGAAACTTGGCACAATAATGTAGTTCCAAGTTCTATCGCTATGGTTTGTGTCCTATTGAAGGAGTCCCAAGCAGCCAGACGAGAATCACTTTCATTGAAAGGGTTGCCAAGCTTCCAAAAAACTACGAGTTTCCTGAAATCTCAGCAAACATTTTTTCACCCAATCGTGATGATACTTACAGGTAACGATCAGGACACCAATCCCACTTGGCTCACCAAATTTCGTTCTTCTAGGTTAAACCGTTCCGTTGCAGTAACCATTTTCATGTTTCGGTTTCACTCTGTTTTCTCCTATATGGATACATGTAGTTGGAAAACTAAATCAAACACGGTTTGTGCAAGCTCTTTGAACTTGGCACAATAATGTAGTTCCAAGTTCTATCGCTATGGTTTGTGTCCTATTGAAGTAGCCCCAAGCAGAGACTGACGAGAATCACTTTCATTGAAAGGGGTTCCCAAGCTTCCAAAAAACTACGAGTTTCCGGAAATCTCAGCAAACATTTTTTCACCCAATCTTGATGATACTTACAGGTAATGATCAGGACACCAATCCCACTTGACTCACCAAATTTCGTTCTTCTAGGTTAAACCGTTCCTTTGCAGTAAACGTTTTCATGTTTAGGATTCACTGTTTTCTCCTATATGGATACATGTAGTTGGAACTCTAAATCAAACACGGTTTGTGCAAGCTCTTTGGCTCACCAAATTTCGTTCTTCTAGGTTAAACCGTTCCTTTGCAATAACCGTTTTCATGTTTAGGTTTCACTCTGTTTACTCCTATATGGATACATGTAGTTGGAAGTCTAAATCAAACACGGTTTGTGCAAGCTCTTTGAAACTTGGCACAATAATGTAGTTCCAAGTTCTATCGCTATGGTTTGTGTCCTATTGAAGTAGCCCCAAGCAGAGACTGACGAGAATCACTTTCATTGAAAGGGGTTGCCAAGCTTCCAAAAAACTGCGAGTTTCCTGAAATTTCAGCAAACATTTTTTCACCCAATCTTGATGATACTTGCAGGTAATGATCAGCCCACCAATCCCACTTGGCTCACCAAATTTCGTTCTTCTAGGTTAAACCGTTCCTTTACAGTAACCGTTTACATGTTTAGGTTTCATTCTGTTTTCTCCTATATGGATACATGTAGTTGGAACTCTAAATCAAACACGGTTTGTGCTATCTGTTTAACACTTGGCACAATAATGTAGTTCCAAGTTCTATCGCTATGGTTTGTGTCCAATTGAAGTAGCCCCAAGCAGAGACTGACGAGAATCACTTTCATTGAAAGGGTTGCTAAGCTTCCAAAAAGTACGAGTTTCTGGAAATCTCAGCAAACATTTTTTCACCCAATCTTGATGATACTTCAATTTAATAATCAGCCCACCAATCCCACTTGGCTCACCAAATTTCGTTCTTCTAGGTTAAACCGTTCCTTTGCAGTAACCGTTTTCATGTTTAGGTTTCACTCTGTTTTTCTCCTATATGGAAACATGTATTTGGAACTCTAAATCAAACACGGTTTGTGCTAGGTCTTTGAAACTTGCCACAATAATGTAGTTCCAAGTTCTATCGCTATGGTTTGTGTCCTATTGAAGTAGCCCCAAGCAGAGACTGAGGAGAATCAATTTCATTGAAAGGGGTTGCCAAGCTTCCAAAAAACTACGAGTTTCCGGTAATCTCAGCAAACATTTTTTCACCGAATCTTGATGATACTTCCATTTAATGATCAGTCCACCAATCCCACTTGGCTCACCAAATTTTCTTCTTCTAGGTAGAACCGTTCCTTTGCAGTAACCGTTTTCATGTTTAGGTTTCACTCTGTTTTCTCCTATATGGATACATGTAGTTGGAACTCTAAATCAAACACGGTTTGGGCAAGCTCTTTGAAACTTGCCACAATAATGTAGTTCCAAGTTCTATCGCTATGGTTTGTGTCCTATTGAAGTAGCCCCAAGCAGAGACTGACGAGAATCACTTTCATTGAAAGGGGTAGCCAACCTTCCAAAAAACTGCAGGTTTCCTGAAATCTCAGCAAACATTTTTTCACCCAATCTTGATGATACTTGCAGGTAATGATCAGCCCACCAATCCCACTTGGCTCACCAAATTTCGTTCTTCTAGGTTAAACCGTTCCTTTGCAGTAAACGTTTCATGTTTAGGTTTCACTCTGTTTTCTCCTATATGGATACATGTAGTTGGAACTCTAAATCAAACACGGTTTGTGCTAGCTCTTTTAAACTTGGCACAATAATGTAGTTCCAAGTTCTATCGCTATGGTTTGTGTCCTATTGAAGTAGCCCCAAGCAGAGACTGACGAGATTCACTTTCATTGAAAGCGGTTGCGAAGCTTCCAAAAAGTATGAGTTTCCGGAAATCTCAGCAAACATTTTTTCACCCAATTTTTATGATACTTCCACTTAATGATCAGCCCACCAATCCCACTTGGCTCACCAAATTTCGTTCATCTAGGTTAAACCGTACCTTTGCAGTAACCATTTTCATGTTTAGGTTTCACTCTGTTTTCTCCTATATGGATACATGTAGTTGGAACTCTAAATCAAACACGGTTTGTGCTAGCTCTTTGAAACTTGGCACAATAATGTAGTTCCAAGTTCTATCGCTATGGTTTGTGTCCTATTGAAGAAACCCCAAGCAGAGACTGACAAGAATCACTTTCATTGATAGGGGCTGCCAAGCTTCCCAAAAGTACGAGTTTCCGGAAATCTCAGCAAACATTTTTTCACCCAATCTTGATGATACTTCCATTTAATGATCAGTACACCGATTCCACTTGGCTCACCAAATTTCGTTCTTCTAGGTTAAACCGTTCTTTTGCAGTATCCCTTTTCATGTTTAGGTTTCACTCTGTTTTCTCCTACATGGATACATGTAGTTGGAACTCTAAATCAAACACCGTTTGTGCTAGCTCTTTGAAACTTGGCACAATAATGTAGTTAAAAGTTCTATCGCTATGGTTTGTGTCCTATTGAAGTAGGCCCAGCAGACTGACGAGAATCAATTTCATTTGAAGGGGTTGCCAAGCTTCCAAAAAAAGACGAGTTTCCTGAAATCTCAGCAAACATTTTTTTACCCAATCTTGAGGATACTTCCATTTAATCATCAGCCCACCAATCCCAATTGGCTCACCAAATTTCGTTCATATAGTTTAAACCGTTCCTTTGCAGTAACCGTTTTCATGTTTAGGTTTCACTCTGTTTTCTCCTATATGGATATAAGTAGTTGGAACTCTAAATCAAACACGGTTTATGCAAGCTCTTTGAACCTTGGCACAATAATGTAGTTCCAAGTTCTATCGCTATGGTTTGTGTCCTATTGAAGTAGCCCCAAGCAGAAACTGATGAGAATCACTTTCATTTAAAGGGGTTGCCAAGCTACCAAAAAACTGCGAGTTTCCTGAAATCTCAGCAAACATTTTTTCACCCAATCTTGATGATACTTGCAGGTAATGATCAGCCCACCAATCCCACATGGCTCACCAAATTTCGTTCTTCTAGGTTAAACCGTTCCGTTGCAGTAACCGTTTACATGTTTAGGTTTCACTCTGTTTTCTCCTATATGGATACATGTAGTTGGAACTCTAAATCAAATACAGTTTGTGCTAGGTCTTTGAAACTTGGCACAATAATGTAGTTCCAAGTTCTATTGCTATGGTTTGTGTCCTATTGAAGTAGCACCAAGCAGAGACTGACGAGAATCACTTTCATTGAAAGGGGTTGCCAAACTTCCAAAAAACTACGAGTTTCCGGAAATCTCAGCAAACATTTTTTCACCCAATCTTGATGATACTTCCATTTAATGATCAGCCCACCAATCCCACTTGGCTCACCAAATTTCATTCTTCTAAGTTAAACCGTTCTTTGCAGTAACCGTTTTCATGTTTAGCTTACACTCTGTTTTCTCCTATATGGATACAGGTAGTTGGAACTCTAAATCAAACACGGTTTGTGCTAGCTCTTTGAAAAATGGCACAATAATGTAGTTAAAAGTTCTATCGCTATGGTTTGTGTCCTATTGGAGAAGCTCCAAGCAGAGACTGACGAGAATCACTTTCATTGAAAGGGGTTGCCAAGCTTCCAAAAAACAACGAGTTTCCTGAAATCTCAGCAAATATTTTTTCACCCAATCTTGATGGTAGTTGCAGGTAATGATCAGTACACCAATCCCACTTGGCTCACCAAATTTCGTTCTTCTAGGTTAAACTGTTCCTTTGCAGTAACCGTTTTCATGTTTAGGTTTCACTCTGTTTTCTCCTATATGGATACATGTTGTTGGAACTCTAAATCAAACACGGTTTGTGCTAGCTCTTTGAAACGTGGCACAATAATGTAGTTCCAAGTTCTATCGCTATGGTTTGTGTCCTATTGAAGGAGTCCCAAGCAGGCAGACGAGAATCACTTTCATTGAAAGGGTTGCCAAGCTTCCAAAAAACTACGAGTTTCCTGAAATCTCAGCAAACATTTTTTCACCCAATCGTGATGATACTTACAGGTAACGATCAGGACACCAATCCCACTTGGCTCACCAAATTTCGTTCTTCTAGGTTAAACCGTTCCTTTGCAGGAACCGTTTTCATGTTTCGGTTTCACTCTGTTTTCTCCTATATGGATACATGTAGTTGGAAACTAAATCAAACACGGTTTGTGCAAGCTCTTTGAAACTTGGCACAATAATGTAGTTCCAAGTTCTATCGCTATGGTTTGTGTCCTATTGAAGTAGCCCCAAGCAGAGACTGACGAGAATCACTTTCATTGAAAGGGGTTCCCAAGCTTCCAAAAAACTACGAGTTTCCGGAAATCTCAGCAAACATTTTTTCACCCAATCTTGATGATACTTACAGGTAATGATCAGGACACCAATCCCACTTGACTCACCAAATTTCGTTCTTCTAGGTTAAACCGTTCCTTTGCAGTAAACGTTTTCATGTTTAGGATTCACTGTTTTCTCCTATATGGATACATGTAGTTGGAACTCTAAATCAAACACGGTTTGTGCAAGCTCTTTGGCTCACCAAATTTCGTTCTTCTAGGTTAAACCGTTCCTTTGCAATAACCGTTTTCATGCTTAGGTTTCACTCTGTTTACTCCTATATGGATACATGTAGTTGGAAGTCTAAATCAAACACGGTTTGTGCAAGCTCTTTGAAACTTGCCACAATAATGTAGTTCCAAGTTCTATCGCTATGGTTTGTGTCCTATTGAAGTAGCCCCAAGCAGAGACTGACGAGAATCACTTTCATTGAAAGGGGTTGCCAAGCTTCCAAAAAACTGCGAGTTTCCTGAAATTTCAGCAAACATTTTTTCACCCAATCTTGATGATACTTGCAGGTAATGATCAGCCCACCAATCCCACTTGGCTCACCAAATTTCGTTCTTCTAGGTTAAACCGTTCCTTTACAGTAACCGTTTTCATGTTTAGGTTTCATTCTGTTTTCTCCTATATGGATACATGTAGTTGGAACTCTAAATCAAACACGGTTTGTGCTATCTGTTTAACACTTGGCACAATAATGTAGTTCCAAGTTCTATCGCTATGGTTTGTGTCCAATTGAAGTAGCCCCAAGCAGAGACTGACGAGAATCACTTTCATTGAAAGGGGTTGCTAAGCTTCCAAAAAGTATGAGTTTCTGGAAATCTCAGCAAACATTTTTTCACCCAATCTTGATGATACTTCCATTTAATGATCAGCCCACCAATCCCACTTGGCTCACCAAATTTCGTTCTTCTAGCTTAAACCGTTCTTTTGCAGTAACCGTTTTCATGTTTAGGTTTCACTGTGTTTTCTCCTATATGGATACATGTAGTTGGAACTCTAAATCAAACACGGTTTGTGCTAGCTCTTTGAAAATTGGCACAATAATGCAGTTCCAAGTTCTATCGCTATGGTTCGTGTCCTATTGAAGTAGCCCAACGCAGAGACTGACGAGAATCACTTTCATTGAAAGGGGTTGCCAAGCTTCCAAAAACTACGAGTTTCCTGAAATCTCAGCAAACATTTTTTCACCCAATATTGGTGACACTTGCAGGTAATGATCAGTACACCAATCCCACTTGCCTCACCAAATTTCGTTCTTCTAGGTTAAACTGTTCCTTTGCAGTAACCGTTTTCATGTTTAAGTTTCACTCTGTTTTCTCCTATATGGATACATGTAGCTGGAACTCTAAATCAAACACGGTTTTTGGTAGCACTTTGAAACTTGGCACAATAATGTAGTTCCACGTTCTATTGCTATGGTTTGTGTCCTATTGAAGTAGCCCCAAGCAGAGACTGACGAGAATCACTTTCATTGAAAGGGGTTGCCAAGCTTCCAAAAAACTACGAGTTTCCTGAAATCTCAGCAAACATTTTTTTCACCGAATCTTGATGATACTTGCAGGTAGTGATCAGTACATGAATCCCACTTGCTCACCAAATTTCGGTCTTCTAGGTTAAACCTTTCCTTTTCAGTAACCGTTTCATGTTTAGGTTTCACTCTGTTTTCTCCTATCTGGATTCATGTAGTTGGAACTCTAAATCAAACACAGTTTGTGGTAGCTCTTTGAAACTTGGCACAATAATGTAATTCCAAGTTCTATCGCTATGGTTTGTGTCCTACTGATGTAGGCCCAAGCAGAGACTGACGAGAATCACTTTCATTGAAAGGGGTTGCCAAGCTTCCAAAAAACTATGAGTTTCCGGAAATCTCAGCAAACATTTTTTCACCCAATCTTGATGAAACTTCCATTTAATGATCAGCCCACCAATCCCACTTGGCTCACCAAATTTCGATCTTCTAGCTTAAACCGTTCTTTTGCAGTAACCGTTTTCATGTTTAGGTTTCACTGTGTTTTCTCCTATATGGATACATGTAGTTGGAACTCTAAATCAAACACGGTTTGTGCTAGCTCTTTGAAACTTGCACAATAATGTAGTTCCAAGTTCTATCGCTATGGTTCGTGTCCTATTGAAGTAGCCCAACGCAGAGACTGACGAGAATCACTTTCATTGAAAGGGGTTGCCAAGCTTCCCAAAACTACGAGTTTCCTGAAATCTCAGCAAACATTTTTTCACCCCAATATTGATGACACTTGCAGGTAATGATCAGTACAGCAATCCCACTTGCCTCACCAAATTTCGTTCTTCTAGGCTAAACTGTTCCTTTGCAGTAACCGTTTTCATGTTTAGGTTTCACTCTGTTTTCTCCTATATGGATACATGTAGCTGGAACTCTAAATCAAACACGGTTTTTGGTAGCACTTTGAAACTTGGCACAATAATGCAGTTCCACGTTCTATTGCTATGGTTTGTGTCCTATTGAAGTAGCCCCAAGCAGAGACTGACGAGAATAACTTTCATTGAAAGGCGTTGCCAAGCTTCCAAAAAACGAGTTTCCGGATATCTCAGCAAACATTTTTTCACCCAATCTTGATGATACTTGCAGATTATGATCAGTACACCAATCCCACTTGGCTCATTAAATTTTGTTCTTCTGGGTTAAACCGTTCCTTTGCAGTAACCATTTTCATGTTTAGGTTTCACTCTGTTTTCTCCTATATGGATACATGTAGTTGGAACGCTAAATCAAACATGGTTTGTGCTAGCTCTTTGATACTTGGCACAATAATGTAGTTCCACGTTCTATCGCTATGGTTTGTGTCCTATTGAAGTAGCCCCAAGCAGAGACTTACGAGAATCACTTTCATTGCAAGGGGTTGCCAAGCTTCCAAAAATCTACGAGTTTCCTGAAATCTCAGCAAACATTTTTTCACCCAATCTTGATGAAACTTCCATTTAATGATCAGCACACCAATCCCACTTGACTCACCAAATTTTGTTCTTCTAGGTTAAACCGTTCCTTTGCAGTAACCGTTTTCATGTTTAGGTTTCACTCTGTTTTCTCCTATATGGATACATGTAGTTGGAACTGAAAAATCAAACTCGGTTTGTGCAAGCTCTTTGAAACGTGGCACAATAATGTAGATCCAAGTCCTATCGCTATGGTTTGTGTCCTATTGAAGTAGGCCCAAGAAGAGACTGACGAGAATCACTTTCATTGAAAGGGGTTGCCAAGCTTCCAAAAAACTGCGAGTTTCCGGAAATCTCAGCAAACATTTTTTCACCCAAACTTGATTATACTTCCATTTAATGATCAGCCCACCAATCCCACTTGGCTCACCAAGTTTCGTTCTTCTAGGTTAAACCGTTCCTTTGCAGTAACCGTTTTCATGTTTAGGTTTCACTCTGTTTTCTCCTATATGGATACATGTAGTTGGAACTCTAAATCAAACACGGTTTGTGCTAGCTCTTTGAAACTGGGCACAATAATGTAGTTCCAAGTTCTATCGCTATGGTTTGTGTCCTATTGAAGTAACCCCAAGCAGAGACTGATGAGAATCACTTTCATTGAAAGGGGTTGCGAAGCTTCTAAAAAACTGCGTTTCCTGAAATCTCAGCAAACATTTTTTCACCCAATCTTGATGATACTTGCAGGTAGTGATCAGTACATGAATCCCACTTGGCTCACCAAATTTCGGTCTTCTAGGTTAAATCTTTCCTTTTCAGTAACCGTTTCATGTTTAGGTTTCACTCTGTTTTCTCCTATATGGATACATGTATTTGGAAAGCTAAATCAAACACGGTTTGTGCTAGCTCTTTGAAACTTGGCACAATAATGTAGTTCCAAGTTCTATCGCTATGGTTTGTGTCCTATTGAAGTAGCCCCAAGCAGAGACTGACGAGAATCACTTTCATGGAAAGGGGTTGCCAAGATTCCAAAAAATTGCGAGTTTCCTGAAATCTCAGCAAACATTTTTTCACCCAATCTTGATGATACTTCCATTTAATGATCAGCCCACCAATCCCACTTGGCTCACCAAATTTCGTTCTTCTAGCTTAAACCGTTCCTTTGCAGTAACCGTTTTCATGTTTAGGTTTCACTCTGTTTTCTCCTTTATGGATACATGTAGTTGGAACTCTAAATCAAACACGGTTTGTGCTAGCTCTTTGAAACGTGGCACAAAAATGTAGTTCCAAGTTCTATCGCTATGGTTTGTGTCCTATTGAATTAGCCAACGCAGAGACTGACGAGAATCACTTTCATTGAAAAGGGTTGCCAAGCTTCCAAAACTACGGGTTTCCTGAAATCTCAGCAAACATTTTTTCACCCAATATTGATGACACTTGCAGATTATGATCAGTACACCAATCCCACTTGGCTCATTAAATTTTGTTCTTCTGGGTTAAACCGTTCCTTTGCAGTAACCATTTCATGTTTAGGTTTCACTCTGTTTTCTCCTATATGGATACATGTAGTTGGAACGCTAAATCAAACATGGTTTGTGCTAGATCTTTGAAACTTGGCACAATAATGTAGTTCCACGTTCTATCGCTATGGTTTGTGTCCTACTGAAGTAGCCCCAAGCAGACACTTACGAAAATCACTTTCATTGCAAGGGGTTGCCAAGCTTCCAAAAACTACGAGTTTCCGGAAATCTCAGCAAACATTTTTTCACCCAATCTTGATGATACTTGCAGTTAGTGATCAGTACATGAATCACGCTTGGCTCACCAAATTTCGTTCTTCTAGGTTAAACCGTTCCTTTGCAGTAACCGTTTTCATGTTTAGGTTTCACTCTGTTTTCTCGTATATGGATACATGTAGTTGGAACTCTAAATCAAACACGTTTGTGCTAGCTCTTTAAAACTTTCCACAATAATGTAGTTCCAAGTTCTATCGCTATGGTTTGTGTCCTATTGAAGTAGTCCCAAGCAGAGACTGACGAGAATCACTTTCATTGAAAGGGGTTGCCAAGCTTCCAAAAAATACGATTTTCCTGAAATCTCAGCAAACTTTTTTTCACCCAATCTTGATGATACTTCCATTTAATGATCAGTACACCAATTCCACTTGGCTCACCAAATTTCGTTCTTCTAGGTTAAACCGTTCTTTTGCAGTATCCGTTTTCATGTTTAGGTTTCACTCTGTTTTCTCCTATATGGATACATGTAGTTGGAACTCTAAATCAAACACTGTTTGTGCTAGCTCTTTGAAACTTGGCACAATAATGTAATTCCAAGTTCTATCGCTATGGTTTGTGTCCTATTGAAGAAGCCCCAAGAAGAGACTGACGAGAATCACTTTCATTGAAAGGGTTGCCAAGCTTCAAAAAACTGCGAGTTTCCTGAAATCTCAGCAAACATTTTTTCACCCAATCTTGATGATACTTGCAGTTAGTGATCAGTACATGAACCACGCTTGGCTCACCAGTTTTCGTTCTTCTAGGTTAAACCGTTCCTTTGCAGTAACCGTATTCATGTTTCGGTTTCACTCTGTTTTCTCCTATATGGATACATGTAGTTGGAACTATAAATCAAACATGGTTTGTGCTAGCTCTTTGAAACTTGGCACAATAATGTGGTTAAAAGTTCTATCGCTATGGTTTGAGTCCTATTGAAGGAGCCCCAAGCAGAGACTGATGAGAATCACTCTCATTGAAAGGGGTTGCCAAGCTTCCAAAAAACTACGAGTTTCCTGAAATCTCAGCAAACATTTTTTCACCCAATCTTGATGATACTAGCAGGTAGTGATCAGTACACGAATCCCACTTGGCTCACCAAATTTCGTTCTTCTAGGTAAAACCGTTCCCTTGCAGTAACCGTTTTCATGTTTAGGTTTCACTCTGTTTTCTCCTATATGGATACATGTAGTTTGAACTCTAAATCAAACATGGTTTGTGCTAGCTATTTGAAACTTGGCACAATAATGTAGTTCCAAGTTCTATCGCTATGGATAGTGTCCTATTGAAGTAGACCCAAGCAGAGACTGACGAGAATCACTTTCATTGAAAGGGGTTGCCAAGCTTCCAAAAAACTACGAGTTTCCTGAAATCTCAGCAAACATTTTTTCACCCAAACTTGATGATACTTGCAGGTTGTGATCAGTACACGAATCCCACTTGGCTCAACAAATTTCGTTCTTCTAGGTAAAACCGTTCCTTTGCAGTAACCGTTTTCATGTTTAGGTATCACTCTGTTTTCTCCTATATGGATACATGTAGTTGGAACTCTAAATCAAACACGGTTTGTGCTAGCTCTTTGAAACTTGGCACAATAATGTACTTCCAAGTTCTATCACTATGGTTTGTGTCCTATTGAAGTAGCCCCAAGCAGAGACTGACAAGAATCACTTTCATTGAAAGGGGTTGCCAAGCTTCCCAAGAACAACGAGTTTCCTGAAATCTCAGCAAACATTTTTTCACCCAATCTTGATGATACTTGCAGGTCATGATCAGTATTCAAATCCCACTTGGCTCACCAAATTTCGTTCTTCTAGGTTAAACCGTTCCTTTGCAGTAACCGTTTTCATGTTTAGGTTTCACTCTGTTTTCTCCCATATGGATACATGTAGTTGGAACTCTAAATCAAACAGGGTTTGTACTAGCTCTTTCAAACTTGGCACAATAATGTAGTTCCAAGTTCTATCGCTATGGTTTGTGTCCTATTGAAGTAGCCCAAGCAGAGACTGACGAGAATCACTGTCATTGAAAGGGGTTGCCAAGCTTCCAAAAAACTACGAGTTTCCTGAAATCTCCGCAAATATGTTTTCACCCAATCTTGATGATACTTGCAGGTAGTGATCAGTACACGAATCCCACTTGGCTCACCAAATTTCATTCTTCTAGATAAAACCGTTCCTTTGCAGTAACCGTTTTCATGTTTAGGTTTCACTCTGTTTTCTCCTATATGAATACATGTAGTTGGAACTCTAAATCAAACACGGTTTGTGATAGGTCTTTGAAACTTGGCACAATAATGTAGTTCCAAGTTCTATCGCTATGGTTTGTGTCCAATTGAAGGAGACCCAAGCAGAGACTGACGAGAATCCCTTTCATTGAAAGGGGATGCCAAGCTTCCCAAAAGTACGAGTTTCCGGAAATCTCAGCAAACATTTTTTCACCCAATCTTGATGATACTTCCATTTAATGATCAGTACACCAATTCCACTTGGCTCACCAAATTTCGTTCTTCTAGGTTAAACCGTTCTTTTGCAGTATCCGTTTTCATGTTTAGGTTTCACTCTGTTTTCTCCTATATGGATACATGTAATTGGAAGTTTAAATCAAACACGGTTTGTGCTAGCTCTTTGAAACTTGGCACAATAATGTAGTTCCAAGTTCTATCACTATGGTTTGTGTCATATTGAAGAAGCCCCAAGCAGAGACTGAAGAGAATCACTTTCATTGAAAGGGGTTGCCAAGCTTCCAAAAAACTGCGAGTTTCCTGAAATCTCAGCAAACATTTTTTCACCCAATCTTGATGATACTTGCAGTTAGTGATCAGTACACGAATCACGCTTGGCTCACCAAATTTTGTTCTTCTAGGTTAAACCGTTCCTTTGCAGTAACCATTTTCAAGTTTAGTTTTCACTCTGTTTTCTCCTATATGGATACATGTAGTTGGAACTCTAAATCAAACACGGTTTGTGCTAGCTCTTTGAAACTTGGCACAATAATGTAGTTCCAAGTTCTATCGCTATGGTTTGTGTCCTATTGAAGTAGCCCCAAGCAGAGACTGACGAGAATCACTTTCATTGAAAGGGTTGCCAAGCTTCCAAAACACTACGAGTTTCCTGAAATCTCAGCAATCATTTTTTCACCCAATCTTGATGATACTTGCAGGTCATGATCAGTACACCAATCCCACTTGGCTCCTCAAATTTCGTTCTTCTATGTTAATCTGTTCCTTTGCAGGAACCGTTTTCATCTTTAGGTTTCACTCTGTTTTCTCCTATATGGATACATGTAGTTGGAACTCTAAATCAAACACGGTTTGTGCTAGCTCCTTTGAAACTTGGCACAATAATG
Source organism: Urocitellus parryii (assembly GCF_045843805.1). NCBI lineage: Eukaryota > Metazoa > Chordata > Mammalia > Rodentia > Sciuridae > Urocitellus > Urocitellus parryii. The sequence goes on from NW_027554162.1 coordinate 92,683, forward strand.
TAGTTCCAAGTTCTACCGCTATGGTTTGTGTCCTATTGAAGTAGCCCCAAGCAGAGACTGACGAGAATCACTTTCATTGAAAGGGGTTGCCAAGCTTCCCTAAAACAACGAGTTTCCTGAAATCTCAGCAAACCTTTTTTCACCCAATCTTGATGATACTTGCAGGTAGTGATCAGTACACGAATCCCACTTTGCTCCTCAAATTCCGTGCTTCTATGTTAAACCGTTCCTTTGCAGTAACCGTTTTCATGTTTAGGTTTCACTCTGTTTTCTCCAATATGGATACATGTAGTTGGAACTCTAAATCAAACACGGTTTGTGCTAGCACTTTGAAACTTGGCACAATAATGTAGTTCCAAGTTCTATCGTTATGGTTTGTGTCCTATTGAAGTAGCCCCAAGCAGAGACTGACGAGAATCACTTTCATTAAAAGGGGTTGCCAAGCTTCCCAAAAGTACGATTTTCCGGAAATCTCAGCTAACTTTTTTCACCCAATCTCGATGATACTTCCATTTAATGATCAGTACACCAAGTCCACTTGGCTCACCAAATTTCGTTCTTCTAGGTTAAACCGTTCTTTTGCAGTATCCGTTTTCATGTTTAGGTTTCACTCTGTTTTCTCCTATATGGATACATGTAGTTGGAACTCTAAATCAAACACGGTTTGTGCAAGCTCTTTGAAACTTGGCACAATAATGTAATTCCAAGTTCTATCGCTATGGTTTGTGTCCTATTGATGAAGCCCCAAGCAGAGACTGACGAGAATCACTTTCATTGAAAGGGGTTGCCAAGCTTCCAAAAAACTGCGAGTTTCCTGAAATCTCAGCAAACATTTTTTCACCCAATCTTGATGATACTTGCAGTAAGTGATCAGTACATGAACCACGCTTGGCTCACCAAATTTCGTTCTGCTAGGTTAAACCGTTCCTTTGCAGTAACCGTATTCATGTTTCGGTTTCACTCTGTTTTCTCCTAAATGGATACATGTAGTTGGAACTATAAATCAAACACGGTTTGTGCTAGCTCTTTGAAAACTTGGCACAATAATGTACTTCCAAGTTCTATCGCTATGGTTTGTGTCCTATTGAAGAAGCCCAAGCAGAGACTGATGAGAATCACTCTCATTGAAAGGGGTTGCCAAGCTTCCAAAAAACTGCGAGTTTCCTGAAATCTCAGCAAACATTTTTTCACCCAATCTTGATGATACTTGCAGGTAGTGATCAGTACACGAATCCCACTTGGCTCACCAAATTTCGTTCTTCTAGGTAAAACCGTTGCTTTGCAGTAACCGTTTTCATGTTTAGGTTTCACTCTGTTTTCTCCTATATGGATACATGTAGTTCGTACACGATATCAAACACGGTTTGGGCTAGCTCTGTGGAACTTGGCACAATAATGTAGTTCCAAGTTCTATCGCTATGGTATGTGTCCTATTGAAGAAGCTCCAAGCAGAGACTGACGAGAGTCACTTTCATTCAAAGGGGTTGCCAAGCTTCCAAAAATTACGAGTTTCCGGAAATCTCAGCAAACATTTTTTCACCCAATCTTGATGATACTTCCATTTAATGATCAGCCCACCAATCCCACTTGGCTCACCAAATTTCGTTCTTCTAGGTTAAACCGTTCCTTTGCAGTAACCGTTTGCATGTTTACGTTTCACTCTGTTTTCTCCTATATGGATACATGTAGTTGGAACTCTAAATCAAACACGGTTTGTGCTAGCTCTTTGAAACGTGGCTCAATAATATAGTTCCAAGTTCTATCGCTATGGTTTGTGTCCTATTGAAGTAGGCCTAAGCAGAGACTGACGAGAATCACTTTCATTGAAAGGGGTTGCCAAGCTTCCCCAAAACAACGAGTTTCCTGAAATCTCAGCAAACATTTTTTCACCAATCTTGATGATACTTGCAGGTAGTGATCAGTACACGAATCCCACTTGGCTCACCCAATTTCGTTCTTCTAGGTTAAACCGTTCCTTTGCAGTAACCGTTTTCACGTTTAGGTTTCACTCTGTTTTCTCCTATATGGATACATGTAGTTGGAATTCTAAATCAAACACGTTTTGTGCTAACTCTTTGAAACTTGGCACAATAATGTAGTTCCAAGTTCTTTCGCTATGGTTTGTGTCCTATTAAATTAGCCCCAAGCAGAGACAGACGAGAATCACTTTCATTGAAAGGGGTTGCCAAGCTTCCAAAAACCTACGAGTTTCCTCTCAGCAAACATTTTTTCACCCAATCTTGATGATACTTGCAGGTCATGATCAGTACACCAATCCCACTTGGCTCACCAAATTTCGTTCTTCTAGGTTAAACCGTTCCTTTACAGTAACCGTTTTCAAGTTTAGGTTTCACTCTGTTTTCTCCTATATGGATACATGTAGTTGAAACTCTAAATCAAACACGGTTTGTGCTAGCTCTTTGAAACTTGGCACAATAATGTAGTTCCAAGTTCTATCGCTATGGTTTGTGTCCTATTGAAGAAGCCCCAAGCAGAGAATGACGAGAATCACTTTCATTGAAAGTTGTTGCCAAGCTTCCAAAAATTACGAGTTTCCGGAAATCTCAGCAAACATTTTTTCACCCAGTTTTGATGATACTTCCATTTAATGATCAGCCCACCAATCCCACTTGACTCACCAAATTTCGTTCTTCTACGTTAAACCGTTCCTTTGCAGTAACCGTTTTCATGTTTAGGTTTCACTCTGTTTTCTCCTATATGGATACATGTAGTTGGAACTCTAAATCAAACACGGTTTGTGCTAGATCTTTGAAACTTGGCACAATAATGTAGTTCCAAGTTCTATCACTATGGATTGTGTCCTATTGAAGAAGCCCCAAGCAGAGACTGACGAGAATCACTTTCATTGAAAGGGGTTTCCAAGCTTCCAAAAAACTGCGAGTTTCCTGAAATCTCAGCAAACATTTTTTCACCCAATCTTGATGATACTTGCAGTTAGTGATCAGTACATGAATCCCGCTTGGCTCACCAAATTTCGTTCTTCTAGGTTAAACTGTTCCTTTGCAGGAACCGTTTTCATGTTTAGGTTTCACTCTGTTTTCTCCTATATGGATACATATAGTTGGAACTCTAAATCAAACACGGTTTGTGCTAGCTCTTTTAAACTTGGCACAATAATGTAGTTCCAAGTTCTATCGCTATGGTTTGTGTCCTATTGAAGTAGCCCAAGCAGAGACTGACGAGAATCACTTTCATTGAAAGGGGTTGCCAAGCTTCCCAAAAACAACGAGTTTCCTGAAATCTCAGCAAACCTTTTTTCACCCAATCTTGATGATACTTGCAGGTAGAGATCAGTACACGAATCCCACTTTGCTCCTCAAATTTCGTTCTTCTATGTTAAACCGTTCCTTTGCAGAAACCGTTTTTATGTTTAGGTTTCACTCTGTTTTCTCCCATATGGATACATGTAGTTGGAACTCTAAATCAAACACGGTTTGTGCTAGCTCTTTGAAACTTGGCACAATAATGTAGTTCCAAGGTTTATCACTATGGTTTGTGTCCTATTGAAGAAGCCCCAAGCAGAGACTGACGAGAATCACTTTTATTGAAAAGGGTTGCCAAGCTTCCCAAAAGTACGAGTTTCCGGAAATCTCAGCAAACATTTTTTTCACCCAATCTTGATGATACTTCCATTTAATGATCAGAACACCAATTCCACTTGGCTCACCAAATTTCTCTCTTCTAGGTTAACGTTCTTTTGCAGTATCCGTTTTCATGTTTAGGTTTCACTTTGTTTTCTCCTATATGGATACATGTAGTTGGAACTCTAAATCAAACACGTTTGTGCTAGCTCTTTGAAACTTGGCACAATAATGTAGTTCCAAGTTCTATCACTATGGTTTGTGTCCTATTGAAGAAGCCCCAAGCAGAGACTGACGAGAATCACTTTCATTGAAAGGGTTTGCCCAAGCTTCCAAAAAACTACGAGTTTCTTGAAATCTCAGCAAACATTTTTTCTCCCAATCTTGATGATACTTGCAGTTTAGTGATCAGTACATGAATCACGCTTGGCTCACCAAATTTCGTTCTTCTAGGT
>NW_027554163.1:0-96655 GCF_045843805.1 Urocitellus parryii
TTTGCAGTAACCGTTTTCATGTTTAGGTTTCACTCTGTTTTCTCCTATATGGATACATGTAGTTGGAACTCTAAATCAAACACGGTTTGTGCTAGCTCTTTGAAACTTGGCACAATAATGTAGTTCCAAGTTCTATCGCTATGGTTTGTGTGCTATTGAAGTAGCCCCAAGCAGAGACTGACGAGAATCCCTTTCATTGAAAGGGGTTGCCAAGCTTCCAAAAACTGCGAGTTTCCTGAAAACTCAGCAAACATTTTTTCACCCAATCTTGATGATACTTGCAGGTAGTGATCAGTACACGAATCTCACTTGGCTCACCAAATTTCGTTCTTCTAGGTTAAACCGTTCCTTTGCAGTAACCGTTTTCATGTTTAGGTTTCACTCTGTTTTCTCCTATATGGATACATGTAGTTGGAACTCTAAATCAAACACGGTTTGTGCTAGCTCTTTGAAACTTGGCACAATAATGTAGTTCCAAGTTCTATCGCTATGGTTTGTGTGCTATTGAAGTAGCCCCAAGCAGAGACTGAGGAGAATCACTTTCATTGAAAGGGGTTGCCAGGCTTCCAAAAAACTGCGAGTTTCCTGAAATCTCAGCTACCATTTTTTCACCCAGTCTTGATGATACTTCCATTTAATGATCAGGACACCAATCCCACTTGGCTCACCAAATTTCGTTCTTCTAGGTTAAACCGTTCCTTTGCAGAAACCGTTTTCATGTTTAGGTTTCACTCTGTTTTCTCCTATATGGATACATGTAGTTGGAACTCTAAATCAGACACGGTTTGTGCTAGCTCTTTGAAACTTGGCACAATGATATAGTTCCAAGTTCTATCTCTATGGTTTGTGTGCTATTGAAGTAGCCCCAAGCAGAGACTCACGAGAATCACTTTCATTGAAAGGGGTTGCCAAGCTTCCAAAATACTGCGAGTTTCCTGAAATCTCAGCAAACATTTTTTTCAACCAATCTTGATGATACTTGCAGGTAGTGATGAGTACACGAATCTCACTTGGCTCACTAAATTTCGTTCTTCTAGGTTAAAGCGTTCCTTTACAGTAACCGTTTTCATGTTTAGGTTTCACTCTGTTTTCTCCTATATGGATACATGTAGTTGGAACTCTAAATCAAACACGGTTTGTGCTAGCTCTTTGAAACTTGGCACAATAATGTAGTTCCAAGTTCTATCGCTATGGTTTGTGTGCTATTGAAGTAGCCCCAAGCAGAGACTGACGAGAATCCCTTTCATTGAAAGGGGTTGCCAGGCTTCCAAAAAACTGCGAGTTTCCTGAAATCTCAGCAAACATTTTTTCACCCAGTCTTGATGATACTTCCATTTAATGATCAGGACACCAATCCCACTTGGCTCACCAAATTTCGTTCTTCTAGGTTAAACCGTTCCTTTGCAGTAACCGTTTTCATGTTTAGGTTTCACTCTGTTTTCTCCTATATGGATACATGTAGTTGGAACTCTAAATCAAACACGGTTTGTGCTAGCTCTTTGAAACTTGGCACAATAATGTAGTTCCAAGTTCTATCGCTATGGTTTGTGTGCTATTGAAGTAGCCCCAAGCAGAGACTGACGAGAATCCCTTTCATAGAAAGGGGTTGCCAGGCTTCCAAAAAACTACGAGTTTCCTGAAATCTCAGCAAACATTTTTTCACCCAGTCTTGATGATACTTCCATTTAATGATCAGGACACCAATCCCACTTGGCTCACCAAATTTCGTTCTTCTAGGTTAAACCGTTCCTTTGCAGTAACCGTTTTCATGTTTAGGTTTCACTCTGTTTTCTCCTATACGGATACATGTAGTTGGAACTCTAAATCAAACACGGTTTGTGCTAGCTCTTTGAAACTTGGCACAATAATGTAGTTCCAAGTTCTATCGCTATGGTTTGCGTGCTATTGAAGTAGCCCCAAGCACAGACTGACGAGAATCACTTTCATTGAAATGGGTTGCCAGGCTTCCAAAAAACTGCGAGTTTCCTGAAATCTCAGCAAACATTTTTTCACCCAATCTTGATGATACTTGCAGGTAGTGATCTGTACACGAATCTCACTTGGCTCACCAAATTTCGTTCTTCTAGGTTAAACCGTTCCTTTGCAGTAACCGTTTTCATGTTTAGGTTTCACTCTGTTTTCTCCTATATGGATACATGTAGTTGGAACTCTAAATCAAACACGGTTTGTGCTTGCTCTTTGAAACTTGGCACAATAATGTAGTTCCAAGTTCTATCGCTATGGTTTGTGTGCTATTGAAGTAGCCCCAAGCAGAGACTGACGAGAATCCCTTTCATTGAAAGGGGTTGCCAAGCTTGCAAATACTACGAGTTTCCTGAAATCTCACCAAACATTTTTTCACCCAATCATGATGATCCTTGCAGGTAGTGATCAGTACACGAATCTCACTTGGCTCACTAAATTTCGTTCTTCTAGGTTAAACCGTTCCTTTGCAGTAACCGTTTTCAAGTTTAGGTTTCATTCTGTTTTCTCCTATATGGATACATGTAGTTGGAACTCTAAATCAAACACGGTTTGTGCTAGCTCTTTGAAACTTGGCACAATAATGTAGTTCCAAGTTCTATCGCTATGGTTTGTGTGCTATTGAAGTAGCCCCAAGCAGAGACTGACGAGAATCCCTTTCATTGAAAGGGGTTGCCAGCCTTCCAAAAAACTGCGAGTTTCCTGAAATCTCAGCATACATTTTTTCACCCAATCTTGATGATACTTCCATTTAATGATCAGTACACCAATCCCACTTGGCTCACCAAATTTCGTTCTTCTATGTTAAACCGTTCCTTTGCAGTAACCGTTTTCTTGTTTAGGTTTCACTCTGATTTCTCCTATACGGATACATGTAGTTGGAACTCTAAATCAAACACGGTTTGTGCTAGCTCTTTGAAACTTGGCACAATAATGTAGTTCCAAGTTCTATCGCTATGGTTTGTGTGCTATTGAAGTAGCCCCAAGCAGAGACTGACGAGAATCCCTTTCATTGAAAGGGGTTGCCAAGCTTGCAAAATACTAGGAGTTTCCTGAAATCTCAGCAAACATTTTTTCACCCAATCTTTATGATACTTCCATTTATGATCAGTACACCAATCCCACTTGGCTCACCAAATTTCGTTCTTCTAGGTTAAACCGTTCCTTTGCAGTAACCGTTTTCATGTTTAGGTTTCACTCTGTTTTCTCCTATATGGATACATGTAGTTGGAACTCTAAATCAAACACGGTTTGTGCTTGCTCTTTGAAACTTGGCACAATAATGTAGTTCCAAGTTCTATCGCTATGGTTTGTGTGCTATTGAAGTAGCCCCAAGCAGAGACTGACGAGAATCCCTTTCATTGAAAGGGGTTGCCAAGCTTGCAAAATACTACGAGTTTCCTGAAATCTCACCAAACATTTTTTCACCCAATCTTGATGATACTTGCAGGTAGTGATCAGTACACGAATCTCATTTGGCTCACCAAATTTCGTTCTTCTAGGTTAAACCGTTCCTTTGCAGTAACCGTTTTCATGTTTAGGTTTCACTCTGTTTTCTCCTATATGGATACATGTAGTTGGAACTCTAAATCAAACACGGTTTGTGCTAGCTCTTTGAAACGTGGCACAATAATGTAGTTCCAAGTTCTATCGCTATGGTTTGTGTGCTATTGAAGTAGCCCCAAGCAGAGACTGACGAGAATCCCTTTCATAGAAAGGGGTTGCCAGGCTTCCAAAAAACTACGAGTTTCATGAAATCTCAGCAAACATTTTTTCACCCAGTCTGGATGATACTTCCATTTAATGATCAGGACAAAAATCCCACTTGGCTCACCAAATTTCGTTCTTCTAGGTTAAACCGTTCCTTTGCAGTAACCGTTTTCATGTTTAGGTTTCACTCTGTTTTCTCCTATACGGATACATGTAGTTGGAACTCTAAATCAAACACGGTTTGTGCTAGCTCCTTGAAACTTGGCACAATAATGTAGTTCCAAGTTCTATCGCTATGGTTTGCGTGCTATTGAAGTAGCCCCAAGCACAGACTGACGAGAATCACTTTCATTGAAATGGGTTGCCAGGCTTCCAAAAAACTGCGAGTTTCCTGAAATCTCAGCAAACATTTTTTCACCCAATCTTGATGATACTTCCATTTAATGATCAGTACACCAATCCCACTTGGCTCACCAAATTTCGTTCTTCTATGTTAAACCGTTCCTTTGCAGTAACCGTTTTCATGTTTAGGTTTCACTCTGTTTTCTCCTATATGGATACATGTAGTTGGAACTCTAAATCAAACACGGTTTGTGCTAGCTCTTTGAAACTTGGCACAATAATGTAGTTCCAAGTTCTATCGCTATGGTTTGTGTGCTATTGAAGTAGCCCCAAGCAGAGACTGACGAGAATCCCTTTCATTGAAAGGGGTTGCCAAGCTTGCAAAATACTACGAGTTTCCTGAAATCTCAGCAAACATTTTTTCACCCAATCTTGATGATACTTGCAGGTAGTGATCAGTACACGAATCTCACGTGGCTCACCAAATTTCGTTCTTCTAGGTTAAACCGTTCCTTTACAGTAACCGTTTTCATGTTTAGGTTTCACTCTGTTTTCTCCTATATGGATACATGTAGTTGGAACTCTAAATCAAACACGGTTTGTGCTAGCTCTTTGAAACTTGGCACAATAATGTAGTTCCAAGTTCTATCGCTATGGTTTGTGTGCTATTGAAGTAGCCCCAAGCAGAGACTGACGAGAATCCCTTTCATTGAAAGGGGTTGCCACGCTTCCAAAAAACTACGAGTTTCCTGAAATCTCAGCAAACATTTTTTCACCCAATCTTGATGATACATCCATTTAATGATCAGTACACCAATCCCACTTGGCTCACCAAATTTCGTTCTTCTAGGTTAAACCGGTCCTTTGCAGTAACCGTTTTCATGTTTAGGTTTCACTCTGTTTTCTCCTATATGGATACATGTAGTTGGAACTCTAAATTAAACACGGTTTGTGCTAGCTCTTTGAAACTTGGCACAATAATGTAGTTCCAAGTTCTATCGCTATGGTTTGTGTGCTATTGAAGTAGCCCCAAGCAGAGACTGACGAGAATCCCTTTCATTGAAAGGGGTTGCCAAGCTTAAAAAAAACTGCGAGTTTCCTGAAAACTCAGCAAACATTTTTTCACCCAATCTTGATGATACTTGCAGGTAGTGATCAGTACACGAATCTCACTTGGCTCACCAAATTTCGTTCTTCTAGGTTAAACCGTTCCTTTACAGTAACCGTTTTCATGTTTAGGTTTCACTCTGTTTTCTCCTATATGGATACATGTAGTTGGAACTCTAAATCAAACACGGTTTGTGCTAGCTCTTTGAAACTTGGCACAATAATGTAGTTCCAAGTTCTATCGCTATGGTTTGTGTGCTATTGAAGTAGCCCCAAGCAGAGACTGACGAGAATCACTTTCATTGAAAGGGGTTGCCAGGCTTCCAAAAAACTGCGAGTTTCCTGAAATCTCAGCAAACATTTTTTCACCCAATCTTGATGATACTTGCAGGTAGTGATCAGTACACGAATCTCACTTGGCTCACTAAATTTCGTTCTTCTAGGTTAAAGCGTTCCTTTGCAGTAACCGTTTTCATGTTTAGGTTTCACTCTGTTTTCTCCTATATGGATACATGTAGTTGGAACTCTAAATCAAACACGGTTTGTGCTAGCTCTTTGAAACATGGCACAATAATGTAGTTCCAAGTTCTATCGCTATGGTTTGTGTGCTATTGAAGTAGCCCCAAGCAGAGACTGACCAGAATCACTTTCATTGAAAGTGGTTGCCAGGCTTCCAAAAAACTGCGAGTTTCCTGAAATCTCAGCAACCATTTTTTCACCCAGTCTTGATGATACTTCCATTTAATGATCAGTACACCAATCCCACTTGGCTCACCAAATTTCGTTCTTCTAGGTTAAACCGTTCCTTTGCAGAAACCGTTTTCATGTTTAGGTTTCACTCTGTTTTCTCCTATATGGATACATGTAGTCGGAACTCTGAATCAGACACGGTTTGTGCTAGCTCTTTGAAACTTGGCACAATGATGTAGTTCCAAGTTCTATCGCTATGGTTTGTGTGCTATTGAAGTAGCCCCAAGCAGAGACTGACGAGAATCACTTTCATTGAAAGGGGTTGCCAAGCTTCCAAAATACTGCGAGTTTCCTGAAATCTCAGCAAACATTTTTTCACCCAATCTTGATGATACTTGCAGGTAGTGATCAGTACACGAATCTCATTTGGCTCACCAAATTTCGTTCTTCTAGGTTAAAGCGTTCCTTTGCAGTAACCGTTTTCATGTTTAGGTTTCACTCTGTTTTCTCCTATATGGATACATGTAGTTGGAACTCTAAATCAAACACGGTTTCTGCTAGCTCTTTGAAACTTGGCACAATAATGTAGTTCCAAGTTCTATCGCTATGGTTTGTGTGCTATTGAAGTAGCCCCAAGCAGAGACTGACGAGAATCACTTTCATTGAAAGGGGTTGCCAAGCTTCCAAAATACTACGAGTTTCCTGAAATCTCAGCAAACATTTTTTCACCCAATCTTGATGATACTTGCAGGTAGTGATCAGTACACGAATCTCACTTGGCTCACTAAATTTCGTTCTTCTAGGTTAAACCGTTCCTTTGCAGTAACCGTTTTCATGTTTAGGTTTCACTCTGTTTTCTCCTATATGGATACATGTAGTTGGAACTCTAAATCAAACACGGTTTGTGCTAGCTCTTTGAAACTTGGCACAATAATGTAGTTCCAAGTTCTATCGCTATGGTTTGTGTGCTATTGAAGTAGCCCCAAGCAGAGACTGACGAGAATCCCTTTCATAGAAAGGGGTTGCCAGGCTTCTAAAAAAATACGAGTTTCCTGAAATCTCAGCAAACATTTTTTCACCCAGTCTTGATGATACTTCCATTTAATGATCAGGACACCAATCCCACTTGGCTCACCAAATTTCGTTCTTCTAGGTTAAACCGGTCCTTTGCAGTAACCGTTTTCATGTTTAGGTTTCACTCTGTTTTCTCCTATATGGATACATGTAGTTGGAACTCTAAATCAAACACGGTTTGTGCTAGCTCTTTGAAACTTGGCACAATAATGTAGTTCCAAGTTCTATCGCTATGGTTTGCGTGCTATTGAAGTAGCCCGAAGCACAGACTGACGAGAATCACTTTCATTGAAATGGGTTGCCAGGCTTCCAAAAAACTGCGAGTTTCCTGAAATCTCAGCAAACATTTTTTCACCCAATCTTGATGATACTTCCATTTAATGATCAGTACACCAATCCCACTTGGCTCACCAAAATTTCGTTCTTCTATGTTAAACCGTTCCTTTGCAGTAACCGTTTTCATGTTTAGGTTTCACTCTGTTTTCTCCTATATGGATACATGTAGTTGGAACTCTAAATTAAACACGGTTTGTGCTAGCTCTTTGAAACTTGGCACAATAATGTAGTTCCATGTTCTATCGCTATGGTTTGTGTGCTATTGAAGTAGCCCCAAGCAGAGACTGACGAGAATCCCTTTCATTGAAAGGGGTTGCCAAGCTTCCAAAAAACTGCGAGTTTCCTGAAAACTCAGCAAACATTTTTTCACCCAATCTTGATGATACTTGCAGGTAGTGATCAGTACACGAATCTCACTTGGCTCACCAAATTTCGTTCTTCTAGGTTAAACCGTTCCTTTACAGTAACCGTTTTCATGTTTAGGTTTCACTCTGTTTTCTCCTATATGGATACATGTAGTTGGAACTCTAAATCAAACACGGTTTGTGCTTGCTCTTTGAAACTTGGCACAATAATATAGTTCCAAGTTCTATCGCTATGGTTTGTGTGCTATTGAAGTAGCCCCAAGCAGAGACTGACGAGAATCCCTTTCATTGAAAGGGGTTGCCAAGCTTGCAAAATACTACGAGTTTCCGGAAATCTCAGCAAACATTTTTTCACCCAATCTTGATGATCCTTGCAGGTAGTGATCAGTACACGAATCTCACTTGGCTCACTAAATTTCGTTCTTCTAGGTTAAAGCGTTCCTTTGCAGTAACCGTTTTCATGTTTAGGTTTCACTCTGTTTTCTCCTATATGGATACATGTAGTTGGAACTCTAAATCAAACACGGTTTGTGCTAGCTCTTTGAAACTTGGCACAATAATGTAGTTCCAAGTTCTATCGCTATGGTTTGTGTGCTATTGAAGTAGCCCAAGCAGAGACTGACGAGAATCCCTTTCATTGAAAGGGGTTGCCAGGCTTCGAAAAAACTGCGAGTTTCCTGAAAACTCAGCAAACATTTTTTCACCCAATCTTGATGATACTTGCAGGTAGTGATCAGTACACGAATCTCACTTGGCTCACCAAATTTCGTTCTTCTAGGTTAAACCGTTCCTTTACAGTAACCGTTTTCATGTTTAGGTTTCACTCTGTTTTCTCCTATATGGATACATGTAGTTGGAACTCTAAATCAAACACGGTTTGTGCTAGCTCTTTGAAACTTGGCACAATAATGTAGTTCCAAGTTCTATCGCTATGGTTTGTGTGCTATTGAAGTAGCCCCAAGCAGAGACTGACGAGAATCCCTTTCATTGAAAGGGGTTGCCACGCTTCCAAAAAACTGCGAGTTTCCTGAAATCTCAGCAAACATTTTTTCACCCAATCTTGATGATACTTCCATTTAATGATCAGTACACCAATCCCACTTGGCTCACCGAATTTCGTTCTTCTAGGTTAAACCGTTCCTTTGCAGTAACCGTTTTCATGTTTAGGTTTCACTCTGTTTTCTCCTATATGGATACATGTAGTTGGAACTCTAAATCAAACACGGTTTGTGCTAGCTCTTTGAAACTTGGCACAATAATGTAGTTCCAAGTTCTATTGCTATGGTTTGTGTGCTATTGAAGTAGCCCCAAGCAGAGACTGACGAGAATCACTTTCATTGAAAGGGGTTGCCAGGCTTCCAAAAAACTGCGAGTTTCCTGAAATCTCAGCAAACATTTTTTCACCCAATCTTGATGATACTTGCAGGTAGTAATCAGTACTCGAATCTCACTTGGCTCACTAAATTTCTTTCTTCTAGGTTAAACCGTTCCTTTGCAGTAACCGTTTTCATGTTTAGGTTTCACTCTGTTTTCTCCTATATGGATACATGTAGTTGGAACTCTAAATAAACACGGTTTGTGCTAGCTCTTTGAAACTTGGCACAATAATGTAGTTCCAAGTTCTATCGCTATGGTTTGTGTGCTATTGAAGTAGCCCCAAGCAGAGACTGACGAGAATCACTTTCATTGAAAGGGGTTGCCAGACTTCCACAAAACTGCGAGTTTCCTGAAATCTCAGCAACCATTTTTTCACCCAGTCTTGATGATACTTCCATTTAATGATCAGGACACCAATCCCACTTGGCTCACCAAATTTCGTTCTTCTAGGTTAAACCGTTCCTTTTCAGGAACCGTTTTCATGTTTAGGTTTCACTCTGTTTTCTCGTATATGGATACATGTAGTTGGAACTCTAAATCAGACACGGTTTGTGCTAGCTCTTTGAAACTTGGCACAATGATGTAGTTCCAAGTTCTATCGCTATGGTTTGTGTGCTATTGAAGTAGCCTGAAGCAGAGACTGACGAGAATCACTTTCATTGAAAGGGGTAGCCAGGCTTCCAAAAAACTGTGAGTTTCCTGAAATCTCAGCAAACATTTTTTCACCCAATCTTGATGATACTTGCAGGTAGTGATCAGTACACGAATCTCACTTGGCTCACTAAATTTCGTTCTTCTAGGTTAAACCGTTCCTTTGCAGTAACCGTTTTCATGTTTAGGTTTCACTCTGTTTTCTCCTATATGGATACATGTAGTTGGAACTCTAAATCAAACACGGTTTGTGCTAGCTCTTTGAAACTTGGCACAATAATGTAGTTCCAAGTTCTATCGCTATGGTTTGTGTGCTATTGAAGTAGCCCCAAGCAGAGACTGACGAGAATCACTTTCATTGAAAGGGGTTGCCAGGCTTCCAAAAAAACTGCGAGTTTCCTGAAATCTCAGCAACCATTTTTTCACCCAGTCTTGATGATACTTCCATTTAATGATCAGGACACCAATCCCACTTGGCTCACCAAATGTCGTTCTTCTAGGTTAAACCGTTCCTTTGCAGTAACCGTTTTCATGTTTAGGTTTCACTCTGTTTTCTCCTATATGGATACATGTAGTTGGAACTCTAAATCAGACACGGTTTGTGCTAGCTCTTTGAAACTTGGCACAATGATGTAGTTCCAAGTTCTATCACTATGGTTTGTGTGCTATTGAAGTAGCCCCAAGCAGAGACTGACGAGAATCCCTTTCATTGAAAGGGGGTTGCCAGGCTTCCAAAATACTACTAGTTTCCTGAAATCTCAGCAAACATTTTTTCACCCAATCTTGATGATACTTGCAGGTAGTGATCAGTACACGAATCTCACTTGGCTCACTAAATTTCGTTCTTCTAGGTTAAACCGTTCCTTTGCAGTAACCGTTTTCATGTTTAGGTTTCACTCTGTTTTCTCCTATATGGATACATGTAGTTGGAACTCTAAATCAAACACGGTTTGTGCTAGCTCTTTGAAACTTGGCACAATAATGTAGTTCCAAGTTCTATCGCTATGGTTTGCGTGCTATTGAAGTAGCCCCAAGCACAGACTGACGCGAATCACTTTCATTGAAAGGGGTTGCCAGCCTTCCAAAAAACTGCGAGTTTCCTGAAATGTCAGCATACATTTTTTCACCCAATCTTGATGATACTTCCATTTAATGATCAGTACACCAATCCCACTTGGCTCACCAAATTTCGTTCTTCTAGGTTAAACCGTTCCTTTGCAGTAACCGTTTTCATGTTTAGGTTTCACTCTCTTTTCTCCTATATGGATACATGTAGTTGGAACTCTAAATCAAACACGGTTTGTGCTAGCTCTTTGAAACTTGGCACAATAATGTAGTTCCAAGTTCTATCGCTATGGTTTGTGTGCTATTGAAGTAGCCCCAAGCAGAGACTGACGAGAATCACTTTCATTGAAAGGGGTTGCCAGGCTTCCAAAAAACTGCGAGTTTCCTGAAATCTCAGCAAACATTTTTTCACCCAATCTTGATGATACTTGCAGGTAGTGATCAGTACACGAATCTCACTTGGCTCACTAAATTTCGTTCTTCTAGGTTAAACCGTTCCTTTGCAGTAACCGTTTTCATGTTTAGGTTTCACTCTGTTTTCTCCTATATGGATACATGTAGTTGGAACTCTAAATCAAACACGGTTTGTGCTAGCTCTTTGAAACATGGCACAATAATGTAGTTCCAAGTTCTATCGCTATGGTTTGTGTGCTATTGAAGTAGCCCCAAGCAGAGACTGACCAGAATCACTTTCATTGAAAGTGGTTGCCAGGCTTCAAAAAACTGCGAGTTTCCTGATATCTCAGCAACCATTTTTTCACCCAGTCTTGATGATACTTCCATTTAATGATCAGTACACCAATCCCACTTGGCTCACCAAATTTCGTTCTTCTAGGTTAAACCGTTCCTTTGCAGAAACCGTTTTCATGTTTAGGTTTCACTCTGTTTTCTCCTATATGGATACATGTAGTCGGAACTCTGAATCAGACACGGTTTGTGCTAGCTCTTTGAAACTTGGCACAATGATGTAGTTCCAAGTTCTATCGCTATGGTTTGTGTGCTATTGAAGTAGCCCCAAGCAGAGACTGACGAGAATCACTTTCATTGAAAGGGGTTGCCAAGCTTCCAAAATACTGCGAGTTTCCTGAAATCTCAGCAAACATTTTTTCACCCAATCTTGATGATACTTGCAGGTAGTGATCAGTACACGAATCTCATTTGGCTCACCAAATTTCGTTCTTCTAGGTTAAAGCGTTCCTTTGCAGTAACCGTTTTCATGTTTAGGTTTCACTCTGTTTTCTCCTATATGGATACATGTAGTTGGAACTCTAAATCAAACACGGTTTCTGCTAGCTCTTTGAAACTTGGCACAATAATGTAGTTCCAAGTTCTATCGCTATGGTTTGCGTGCTATTGAAGTAGCCCCAAGCACAGACTGACGAGAATCACTTTCATTGAAAGGGGTTGCCAGCCTTCCAAAAAACTGCGAGTTTCCTGAAATGTCAGCATACATTTTTTCACCCAATCTTGATGATACTTCCATTTAATGATCAGTACACCAATCCCACTTGGCTCACCAAATTTCGTTCTTCTAGGTTAAACCATTCCTTTGCAGTAACCGTTTTCATGTTTAGGTTTCACTCTCTTTTCTCCTATATGGATACATGTAGTTGGAACTCTAAATCAAACACGGTTTGTACTAGCTCTTTGAAACTTGGCACAATAATGTAGTTCCAAGTTCTATCGCTATGGTTTGTGTGCTATTGAAGTAGCCCCAAGCAGAGACTGACGAGAATCACTTTCATTGAAAGGGGTGTCCAGGCTTCCAAAAAACTGCGAGTTTCCTGAAATCTCAGCAAACATTTTTTCACCCAATCTTGATGATACTTGCAGGTAGTGATCAGTACACGAATCTCACTTGGCTCACTAAATTTCGTTCTTCTAGGTTAAAGCGTTCCTTTGCAGTAACCGTTTTCATGTTTAGGTTTCACTCTGTTTTCTCCTATATGGATACATGTAGTTGGAACTCTAAATCAAACACGGTTTGTGCTAGCTCTTTGAAACATGGCACAATAATGTAGTTCCAAGTTCTATCGCTATGGTTTGTGTGCTATTGAAGTAGCCCCAAGCAGAGACTGACCAGAATCACTTTCATTGAAAGTGGTTGCCAGGCTTCCAAAAAACTGCGAGTTTCCTGATATCTCAGCAACCATTTTTTCACCCAGTCTTGATGATACTTCCATTTAATGATCAGTACACCAATCCCACTTGGCTCACCAAATTTCGTTCTTCTAGGTTAAACCGTTCCTTTGCAGAAACCGTTTTCATGTTTAGGTTTCACTCTGTTTTCTCCTATATGGATACATGTAGTCGGAACTCTGAATCAGACACGGTTTGTGCTAGCTCTTTGAAACTTGGCACAATGATGTAGTTCCAAGTTCTATCGCTATGGTTTGTGTGCTATTGAAGTAGCCCCAAGCAGAGACTGACGAGAATCACTTTCATTGAAAGGGGTTGCCAAGCTTCCAAAATACTGCGAGTTTCCTGAAATCTCAGCAAACATTTTTTCACCCAATCTTGATGATACTTGCAGGTAGTGATCAGTACACGAATCTCATTTGGCTCACCAAATTTCGTTCTTCTAGGTTAAAGCGTTCCTTTGCAGTAACCGTTTTCATGTTTAGGTTTCACTCTGTTTTCTCCTATATGGATACATGTAGTTGGAACTCTAAATCAAACACGGTTTCTGCTAGCTCTTTGAAACTTGGCACAATAATGTAGTTCCAAGTTCTATCGCTATGGTTTGTGTGCTATTGAAGTAGCCCCAAGCAGAGACTGACGAGAATCACTTTCATTGAAAGGGGTTGCCAAGCTTCCAAAATACTACGAGTTTCCTGAAATCTCAGCAAACATTTTTTCACCCAATCTTGATGATACTTGCAGGTAGTGATCAGTACACGAATCTCACTTGGCTCACTAAATTTCGTTCTTCTAGGTTAAACCGTTCCTTTGCAGTAACCGTTTTCATGTTTAGGTTTCACTCTGTTTTCTCCTATATGGATACATGTAGTTGGAACTCTAAATCAAACACGGTTTGTGCTAGCTCTTTGAAACTTGGCACAATAATGTAGTTCCAAGTTCTATCGCTATGGTTTGTGTGCTATTGAAGTAGCCCCAAGCAGAGACTGACGAGAATCCCTTTCATAGAAAGGGGTTGCCAGGCTTCTAAAAAAATACGAGTTTCCTGAAATCTCAGCAAACATTTTTTCACCCAGTCTTGATGATACTTCCATTTAATGATCAGGACACCAATCCCACTTGGCTCACCAAATTTCGTTCTTCTAGGTTAACCGGTCCTTTGCAGTAACCGTTTTCATGTTTAGGTTTCACTCTGTTTTCTCCTATATGGATACATGTAGTTGGAACTCTAAATCAAACACGGTTTGTGCTAGCTCTTTGAAACTTGGCACAATAATGTAGTTCCAAGTTCTATCGCTATGGTTTTGCGTGCTATTGAAGTAGCCCGAAGCACAGACTGACGAGAATCACTTTCATTGAAATGGGTTGCCAGGCTTCCAAAAAACTGCGAGTTTCCTGAAATCTCAGCAAACATTTTTTCACCCAATCTTGATGATACTTGCAGGTAGTGATCAGTACACGAATCTCACTTGGCTCACTAAATTTCCGTTCTTCTAGGTTAAAGCGTTCCTTTGCAGTAACCGTTTTCATGTTTAGGTTTCACTCTGTTTTCTCCTATATGGATACATGTAGTTGGAACTCTAAATCAAACACGGTTTGTGCTAGCTCTTTGAAACATGGCACAATAATGTAGTTCCAAGTTCTATCGCTATGGTTTGTGTGCTATTGAAGTAGCCCCAAGCAGAGACTGACCAGAATCACTTTCATTGAAAGTGGTTGCCAGGCTTCCAAAAAACTGCGAGTTTCCTGATATCTCAGCAACCATTTTTTGACCCAGTTTTGATGATACTTCCATTTAATGATCAGTACACCAATCCCACTTGGCTCACCAAATTTCGTTCTTCTAGGTTAAACCGTTCCTTTGCAGAAACCGTTTTCATGTTTAGGTTTCACTCTGTTTTCTCCTATATGGATACATGTAGTCGGAACTCTGAATCAGACACGGTTTGTGCTAGCTCTTTGAAACTTGGCACAATGATGTAGTTCCAAGTTCTATCGCTATGGTTTGTGTGCTATTGAAGTAGCCCCAAGCAGAGACTGACGAGAATCACTTTCATTGAAAGGGGTTGCCAAGCTTCCAAAATACTGCGAATTTCCTGAAATCTCAGCAAACATTTTTTCACCCAATCTTGATGATACTTGCAGGTAGTGATCAGTACACGAATCTCATTTGGCTCACCAAATTTCGTTCTTCTAGGTTAAAGCGTTCCTTTGCAGTAACCGTTTTCATGTTTAGGTTTCACTCTGTTTTCTCCTATATGGATACATGTAGTTGGAACTCTAAATCAAACACGGTTTCTGCTAGCTCTTTGAAACTTGGCACAATAATGTAGTTCCAAGTTCTATCGCTATGGTTTGCGTGCTATTGAAGTAGCCCCAAGCACAGACTGACGAGAATCACTTTCATTGAAAGGGGTTGCCAGCCCTCCAAAAAACTGCGAGTTTCCTGAAATGTCAGCATACATTTTTTCACCCAATCTTGATGATACTTCCATTTAATGATCAGTACACCAATCCCACTTGGCTCACCAAATTTCGTTCTTCTAGGTTAAACCGTTCCTTTGCAGTAACCGTTTTCATGTTTAGGTTTCACTCTCTTTTCTCCTATATGGATACATGTAGTTGGAACTCTAAATCAAACACGGTTTGTGCTAGCTCTTTGAAACTTGGCACAATAATGTAGTTCCAAGTTCTATCGCTATGGTTTGTGTGCTATTGAAGTAGCCCCAAGCAGAGACTGACGAGAATCACTTTCATTGAAAGGGGTTGCCAGGCTTCCAAAAAACTGCGAGTTTCCTGAAATCTCAGCAAACATTTTTTCACCCAATCTTGATGATACTTGCAGGTAGTGATCAGTACACGAATCTCACTTGGCTCTCTAAATTTCGTTCTTCTAGGTTAAAGCGTTCCTTTGCAGTAACCGTTTTCATGTTTAGGTTTCACTCTGTTTTCTCCTATATGGATACATGTAGTTGGAACTCTAAATCAAACACGGTTTGTGCTAGCTCTTTGAAACATGGCACAATAATGTAGTTCCAAGTTCTATCGCTATGGTTTGTGTGCTATTGAAGTAGCCCCAAGCAGAGATTGACCAGAATCACTTTCATTGAAAGTGGTTGCCAGGCTTCCAAAAAACTGCGAGTTTCCTGATATCTCAGCAACCATTTTTTCACCCAGTCTTGATGATACTTCCATTTAATGATCAGTACACCAATCCCACTTGGCTCACCAAATTTCGTTCTTCTAGGTTAAACCGTTCCTTTGCAGAAACCGTTTTCATGTTTAGGTTTCACTCTGTTTTCTCCTATATGGATACATGTAGTCGGAACTCTGAATCAGACACGGTTTGTGCTAGCTCTTTGAAACTTGGCACAATGATGTAGTTCCAAGTTCTATCGCTATGGTTTGTGTGCTATTGAAGTAGCCCCAAGCAGAGACTGACGAGAATCACTTTCATTGAAAGGGGTTGCCAAGCTTCCAAAATACTGCGAGTTTCCTGAAATCTCAGCAAACATTTTTTCACCCAATCTTGATGATACTTGCAGGTAGTGATCAGTACACGAATCTCATTTGGCTCACCAAATTTCGTTCTTCTAGGTTAAAGCGTTCCTTTGCAGTAACCGTTTTCATGTTTAGGTTTCACTCTGTTTTCTCCTATATGGATACATGTAGTTGGAACTCTAAATCAAACACGGTTTCTGCTAGCTCTTTGAAACGTGGCACAATAATGTAGTTCCAAGTTCTATCGCTATGGTTTGTGTGCTATTGAAGTAGCCCCAAGCAGAGACTGACGAGAATCACTTTCATTGAAAGGGGTTGCCAAGCTTCCAAAATACTACGAGTTTCCTGAAATCTCAGCAAACATTTTTTCACCCAATCTTGATGATACTTCCATTTAATGATCAGTACACCAATCCCACTTGGCTCACCAAATTTCGTTCTTCTAGGTTAAACCGTTCCTTTGCAGTAACCGTTTTCATGTTTAGGTTTCACTCTCTTTTCTCCTATATGGATACATGTAGTTGGAACTCTAAATCAAACACGGTTTGTGCTAGCTCTTTAAAACTTGGCACAATGATGTAGTTGCAAGTTCTATCGCTATGGTTTGTGTGCTATTGAAGTAGCCCCAAGCAGAGACTGACGAGAATCACTTTCATTGAAAGGGGTTGCCAAGTTTCCAAAATACTGCGAGTTTCCTGAAATCTCAGCAACCATTTTTTCACCCAATCTTGATGATACTTACAGGTAGTGATCAGTACACGAATCTCACTTGGCTCACCAAATTTCGTTCTTCTAGGTTAAACCGTTCCTTTACAGTAACCGTTTTCATGTTTAGGTTTCACTCTGTTTTCTCCTATATGGATACATGTAGTTGGAACTCTAAATCAAACACGGTTTGTGCTAGCTCTTTGAAACTTGGCACAATAATGTAGTTCCAAGTTCTATCGCTATGGTTTGTGTGCTATTGAAGTAGCCCCAAGCAGAGACTGACGAGAATCCCTTTCATTGAAAGGGGTTGCCACGCTTCCAAAAAACTACGAGTTTCCTGAAATCTCAGCAGACATTTTTTCACCCAATCGTGATGATACATCCATTTAATGATCAGTACACCAATCCCACTTGGCTCACCAAATTTCGTTCTTCTAGGTTAAACCGTTCCTTTGCAGTAACCGTTTTCATGTTTAGGTTTCACTCTCTTTTCTCCTATATGGATACATGTAGTTGGAACTCTAAATCAAACACGGTTTGTGCTAGCTCTTTGAAACTTGGCACAATAATGTAGTTCCAAGTTCTATCGCTATGGTTTGTGTGCTATTGAAGTAGCCCCAAGCACAGACTGACGAGAATCACTTTCATTGAAAGGGGTTGCCAGCCTTCCAAAAAACTGCGAGTTTCCTGAAATCTCAGCATACATTTTTTCACCCAATCTTGATGATACTTCCATTTAATGATCAGTACACCAATCCCACTTGGCTCACCAAATTTCGTTCTTCAATGTTAAACCGTTCCTTTGCAGTAACCGTTTTCATGTTTAGGTTTCACTCTGTTTTCTCCTATATGGATACATGTAGTTGGAACTCTAAATCAAACACGGTTTGTGCTTGCCTTTGAAACTTGGCACAATAATGTAGTTCCAAGTTCTATCGCTATGGTTTGTGTGCTATTGAAGTAGCCCCAAGCAGAGACTGACGAGAATCCCTTTCATTGAAAGGGGTTGCCAAGCTTGCAAAATACTACGAGTTTCCTGAAATCTCAGCAAACATTTTTTCACCCCATCTTGATGATCCTTGCAGGTAGTGATCAGTACACGAATCTCACTTGGCTCACTAAATTTCGTTCTTCTAGGTTAAACCGATCCTTTGCAGTAACCGTTTTCATGTTTAGGTTTCACTCTGTTTTCTCCTATATGGATACATGTAGTTGGAACTCTAAATCAAACACGGTTTGTGCTAGCTCTTTGAAACTTGGCACAATAATGTAGTTCCAAGTTCTATCGCTATGGTTTGTGTGCTATTGAAGTAGCCCCAAGCAGAGACTGACGAGAATCACTTTCATTGAAAGGGGTTGCCAGGCTTAAAAAAAACTGCGAGTTTCCTGAAATCTCAGCAACCATTTTTTCACCCAGTCTTGATGATACTTCCATTTAATGATCAGGACACCAATCCCACTTGGCTCACCAAATTTCGTTCTTCTAGGTTAAACCGTTCCTTTGCAGTAACCGTTTTCATGTTTAGGTTTCACTCTGTTTTCTCCTATATGGATACATGTAGTTGGAACTCTAAATCAGACACGGTTTGTGCTAGCTCTTTGAAACTTGGCACAATGATGTAGTTCCAAGTTCTATCGCTATGGTTTGTGTGCTATTGAAGTAGCCCCAAGCAGAGACTGACGAGAATCCCTTTCATTGAAAGGGGTTGCCAAGCTTCCAAAAAACTGCGAGTTTCCTAAAAATCTCAGCAAACATTTTTTCACCCAATCTTGATGATACTTGCAGGTAGTGATCAGTACACGAATCTCACTTGGCTCACTAAATTTCGTTCTTCTAGGTTAAACCGTTCCTTTGCAGTAACTGTTTTCATGTTTAGGTTTCACTCTGTTTTCTCCTATATGGATACATGTAGTTGGAACTCTAAATCAAACACGGTTTGTGCTAGCTCTTTGAAACTTGGCACAATCATGTAGTTCCAAGTTCTATCACTATGGTTTGTGTGCTATTGAAGTAGCCCCAAGCAGAGACTGACGAGAATCCCTTTCATTGAAAGGGGTTGCCAGGCTTCCAAAATACTACTAGTTTCCTGAAATCTCAGCAAACATTTTTTCACCCAATCTTGATGATACTTGCAGGTAGTGATCAGTACACGAATCTCACTTGGCTCACTAAATTTCGTTCTTCTATGTTAAACCGTTCCTTTGCAGTAACCGTTTTCATGTTTAGGTTTCACTCTGTTTTCTCCTATATGGATACATGTAGTTGGAACTCTAAATCAAACACGGTTTGTGCTAGCTCTTTGAAACTTGGCACAATAATGTAGTTCCAAGTTCTATCGCTATGGTTTGCATGCTATTGAAGTAGCCCCAAGCACAGACTGAGGAGAATCACTTTCATTGAAAGGGGTTGCCAGCCTTCCAAAAAACTGCGAGTTTCCTGAAATCTCAGCATACATTTTTTCACCCAATCTTGATGATACTTCCATTTAATGATCAGTACACCAATCCCAATTGGCTCACCAAATTTCGTTCTTCTAGGTTAAACCGTTCCTTTGCAGAAACCGTTTTCATGTTTAGGTTTCACTCTGTTTTCTCCTATATGGATACATGTAGTTGGAACTCTAAATCAGACACGGTTTGTGCTAGCTCTTTGAAACTTGGCACAATGATGTAGTTCCAAGTTCTATCGCTATGGTTTGTGTGCTATTGAAGTAGCCCCAAGCAGAGACTGACGAGAATCACTTTCATTGAAAGGGGTTGCCAAGCTTCCAAAATACTGCGAGTTTCCTGAAATCTCAGCAAACATTTTTTCACCCAATCTTGATGATACTTGCCGGTCGTGATCAGTACACGAATCTCATTTGGCTCACCAAATTTCGTTCTTCTAGGTTAAAGCGTTCCTTTGCAGTAACCGTTTTCATGTTTAGGTTTCACTCTGTTTTCTCCTATATGGATACATGTATTTGGAACTCTAAATCAAACACGGTTTGTGCTAGCTCTTTGAAACTTGGCACAATAATGTAGTTCCAAGTTCTATCGCTATGGTTTGTGTGCTATTGAAGTAGCCCCAAGCAGAGACTGACCAGAATCACTTTCATTGAAAGTGGTTGCCAGGCTTCCAAAAATCTGCGAGTTTCCTGAAATCTCAGCAACCATTTTTTCACCCAGTCTTGATGATACTTCCATTTAATGATCAGTACACCAATCCCACTTGGCTCACCAAATTTCGTTCTTCTATGTTAAACCGTTCCTTTGCAGTAACCGTTTTCATGTTTAGGTTTCACTCTGTTTTCTCCTATATGGATACATGTAGTTGGAACTCTAAATCAAACACGGTTTGTGCTAGCTCTTTGAAACTTGGCACAATAATGTAGTTCCAAGTTCTATCGCTATGGTTTGTGTGCTATTGAAGTAGCCCCAAGCAGAGACTGACGAGAATCCCTTTCATTGAAAGGGGTTGCCAAGCTTGCAATATACTACGAGTTTCCTGAAATCTCAGCAAACATTTTTTCACCCAATCTTGATGATCCTTGCAGGTAGTGATCAGTACACGAATCTCACTTGGCTCACTAAATTTCGTTCTTCTAGGTTAAACCGTTCCTTTGCAGTAACCGTTTTCATGTTTAGGTTTCACTCTGTTTTCTCCTATATGGATACATGTAGTTGGAACTCTAAATCAAACACGGTTTGTGCTAGCTCTTTGAAACTTGGCACAATAATGTAGTTCCAAGTTCTATCGCTATGGTTTGTGTGCTATTGAAGTAGCCCCAAGCAGAGACTGACGAGAATCACTTTCATTGAAAGGGGTTGCCAGGCTTCCAAAAAACTGCGAGTTTCCTGAAATCTCAGCAACCATTTTTTCACCCAGTCTTGATGATACTTCCATTTAATGATCAGGACACCAATCCCACTTGGCTCACCAAATTTCGTTCTTCTAGGTTAAACCGTTCCTTTACAGTAACCGTTTTCATGTTTAGGTTTCACTCTGTTTTCTCCTATATGGATACATGTAGTTGGAACTCTAAATCAAACACGGTTTGTGCTAGCTCTTTGAAACTTGGCACAATAATGTAGTTCCAAGTTCTATCGCTATGGTTTGTGTGCTATTGAAGTAGCCCCAAGCAGAGACTGACGAGAATCCCTTTCATTGAAAGGGGTTGCCACGCTTCCAAAAAACTACGAGTTTCCTGAAATCTCAGCAGACATTTTTTCACCCAATCTTGATGATACATCCATTTAAGGATCAGTACACCAATCCCACTTGGCTCACCAAATTTCGTTCTTCTAGGTTAAACCGTTCCTTTGCAGTAACCGTTTTCATGTTTAGGTTTCACTCTGTTTTCTCCTATATGGATACATGTAGTTGGAACTCTAAATCAAACACGGTTTGTGCTAGCTCTTTGAAACTTGGCACAATAATGTAGTTCCAAGTTCTATCGCTATGGTTTGCGAGCTATTGAAGTAGCCCCAAGCACAGACTGACGAGAATCACTTTCATTGAAAGGGGTTGCCAGCCTTCCAAAAAACTGCGAGTTTCCTGAAATCTCAGCATACATTTTTTCACCCAATCTTGATGATACTTCCATTTAATGATCAGTACACCAATCCCACTTGGCTCACCAAATTTCGTTCTTCAATGTTAAACCGTTCCTTTGCAGTAACCGTTTTCATGTTTAGGTTTCACTCTGTTTTCTCCTATATGGATACATGTAGTTGGAACTCTAAATCAAACACGGTTTGTGCTTGCTCTTTGAAACTTGGCACAATAATGTAGTTCCAAGTTCTATCGCTATGGTTTGTGTGCTATTGAAGTAGCCCCAAGCAGAGACTGACGAGAATCCCTTTCATTGAAAGGGGTTGCCAAGCTTGCAAAATACTACGAGTTTCCTGAAATCTCAGCAAACATTTTTTCACCCAATCTTGATGATCCTTGCAGGTAGTGATCAGTACACGAATCTCACTTGGCTCACTAAATTTCGTTCTTCTAGGTTAAACCGTTCCTTTGCAGTAACCGTTTTCATGTTTAGGTTTCACTCTGTTTTCTCCTATATGGATACATGTAGTTGGAACTCTAAATCAAACACGGTTTGTGCTAGCTCTTTGAAACTTGGCACAATAATGTAGTTCCAAGTTCTATCGCTATGGTTTGTGTGCTATTGAAGTAGCCCCAAGCAGAGACTGACGAGAATCACTTTCATTGAAAGGGGTTGCCAGGCTTCCAAAAAACTGCGAGTTTCCTGAAATCTCAGCAACCATTTTTTCACCCAGTCTTGATGATACTTCCATTTAATGATCAGGACACCAATCCCACTTGGCTCACCAAATTTCGTTCTTCTAGGTTAAACCGTTCCTTTGCAGTAACCGTTTTCATGTTTAGGTTTCACTCTGTTTTCTCCTATATGGATACATGTAGTTGGAACTCTAAATCAGACACGGTTTGTGCTAGCTCTTTGAAACTTGGCACGATGATGTAGTTCCAAGTTCTATCGCTATGGTTTGTGTGCTATTGAAGTAGCCCCAAGCAGAGACTGACGAGAATCCCTTTCATTGAAAGGGGTTGCCAAGCTTCCAAAAAACTGCGAGTTTCCTAAAAATCTCAGCAAACATTTTTTCACACAATCTTGATGATACTTGCAGGTAGTGATCAGTACACGAATCTCACTTGGCTCACTAAATTTCGTTCTTCTAGGTTAAACCGTTCCTTTGCAGTAACTGTTTTCATGTTTAGGTTTCACTCTGTTTTCTCCTATATGGATACATGTAGTTGGAACTCTAAATCAAACACGGTTTGTGCTAGCTCTTTGAAACTTGGCACAATCATGTAGTTCCAAGTTCTATCGCTATGGTTTGTGTGCTATTGAAGTAGCCCCAAGCAGAGACTGACGAGAATCCCTTTCATTGAAAGGGGTTGCCAGGCTTCCAAAATACTACTAGTTTCCTGAAATCTCAGCAAACATTTTTTCACCCAATCTTGATGATACTTGCAGGTAGTGATCAGTACACGAATCTCACTTGGCTCACTAAATTTCGTTCTTCTAGGTTAAACCGTTCCTTTGCAGTAACCGTTTTCATGTTTAGGTTTCACTCTGTTTTCTCCTATATGGATACATGTAGTTGGAACTCTAAATCAAACACGGTTTGTGCTAGCTCTTTGAAACTTGGCACAATAATGTAGTTCCAAGTTCTATCGCTATGGTTTGTGTGCTATTGAAGTAGCCCCAAGCAGAGACTGACGAGAATCACTTTCATTGAAAGGGGTTGCCACGCTTCCAAAAAACTGCGAGTTTCCTGAAATCTCAGCAACCATTTTTTCACCCAGTCTTGATGATACTTCCATTTAATGATCAGGACACCAATCCCACTTGGCTCACCAAATTTCGTTCTTCTAGGTTAAACCGTTCCTTTGCAGTAACCGTTTTCATGTTTAGGTTTCACTCTGTTTTCTCCTATATGGATACCTGTAGTTGGAACTCTAAATCAGACACGGTTTGTGCTAGCTCTTTGAAACTTGGCACAATGATGTAGTTCCAAGTTCTATCGCTATGGTTTGTGTGCTATTGAAGTAGCCCCAAGCAGAGACTGACGAGAATCACTTTCATTGAAAGGGGTTGCCAAGCTTCCAAAAAACTGCGAGTTTCCGAAAAATCTCAGCAAACATTTTTTCACACAATCTTGATGATACTTGCAGGTAGTGATCAGTACACGAATCTCACTTGGCTCACTAAATTTCGTTCTTCTAGGTTAAACCGTTCCTTTGCAGTAACTGTTTTCATGTTTAGGTTTCACTCTGTTTTCTCCTATATGGATACATGTAGTTGGAACTCTAAATCAAACATGGTTTGTGCTAGCTCTTTGAAACTTGGCACAATCATGTAGTTCCAAGTTCTATCACTATGGTTTGTGTGCTATTGAAGTAACCCCAAGCAGAGACTGACGAGAATCCCTTTCATTGAAAGGGGTTGCCAGGCTTCCAAAATACTACTAGTTTCCTGAAATCTCAGCAAACATTTTTTCACCCAATCTTGATGATACTTGCAGGTAGTGATCAGTACACGAATCTCACTTGGCTCACTAAATTTCGTTCTTCTAGGTTAAACCGTTCCTTTGCAGTAACCGTTTTCATGTTTAGGTTTCACTCTGTTTTCTCCTATATGGATACATGTAGTTGGAACTCTAAATCAAACACGGTTTGTGCTAGCTCTTTGAAACTTGGCACAATAATGTAGTTCCAAGTTCTATCGCTATGGTTTGCGTGCTATTGAAGTAGCCCCAAGCACAGACTGACGAGAATCACTTTCATTGAAAGTGGTTGCCAGGCTTCCAAAAAACTGCGAGTTTCCTGAAATCTCAGCATACATTTTTTCACCCAATCTTGATGATACTTCCATTTAATGATCAGTACACCAATCCCACTTGGCTCACCAAATATCGTTCTTCTAGGTTAAACCGTTCCTTTGCAGTAACCGTTTTCATGTTTAGGTTTCACTCTGTTTTCTCCTATATGGATACATGTAGTTGGAACTCTAAATCAAACACGGTTTGTGCTAGCTCTTTGAAACTTGGCACAATAATGTAGTTCCAAGTTCTATCGCTATGGTTTGTGTGCTATTGAAGTAGCCCCAAGCAGAGACTGACGAGAATCCCTTTCATTGAAAGGGGTTGCCAAGCTTGCAAAATACTACGAGTTTCCTGAAATCTCAGCAAACATTTTTTCACCGAATCTTGATGATCCTTGCAGGTAGTGATCAGTACACGAATCTCACTTGGCTCACTAAATTTCGTTCTTCTAGGTTAAAGCGTTCCTTTGCAGTAACCGTTTTCATGTTTAGGTTTCACTCTGTTTTCTCCTATATGGATACATGTAGTTGGAACTCTAAATCAAACACGGTTTGTGCTAGCTCTTTGAAACTTGGCATAATAATGTAGTTCCAAGTTCTATCGCTATGGTTTGTGTGCTATTGAAGTAGCCCCAAGCAGAGACTGACGAGAATCCCTTTCATTGAAAGGGGTTGCCACGCTTCCAAAAAACTACGAGTTTCCTGAAATCTCAGCAAACATTTTTTCACCCAATCTTGATGATACTTCCATTTAATGATCAGTACACCAATCCCACTTGGCTCACCAAATTTCGTTCTTCTAGGTTAAACCGTTCCTTTGCAGTAACCGTTTTCATGTTTAGGTTTCACTCTGTTTTCTCCTATATGGATACATGTAGTTGGAACTCTAAATCAAACACGGTTTGTGCTAGCTCTTTGAAACTTGGCACAATAATGTAGTTCCAAGTTCTATCGCTATGGTTTGTGTGCTATTGAAGTAGCCCCAAGCAGAGACTGACGAGAATCTGTTTCATTGAAAGGGGTTGCCAGGCTTCCAGAAAACTGCGAGTTTCCTGAAATCTCAGCAAACATTTTTTCACCCAATCTTGATGATACTTGCAGGTAGTAATCAGTACACGAATCTCACTTGGCTCACTAAATTTCTTTCTTCTAGGTTAAACCGTTCCTTTGCAGTAACCGTTTTCATGTTTAGGTTTCACTCTGTTTTCTCCTATATGGATACATGTAGTTGGAACTCTAAATCAAACACGGTTTGTGCTAGCTCTTTGAAACTTGGCACAATAATGTAGTTCCAAGTTCTATCGCTATGGTTTGTGTGCTATTGAAGTAGCCCCAAGCAGAGACTGACGAGAATCACTTTCATTGAAAGGGGTTGCCAGGCTTCCAAAAAACTGCGAGTTTCCTGAAATCTCAGCAACCATTTTTTCACCCAGTCTTGATGATACTTCCATTTAATGATCAGGACACCAATCCCACTTGGCTCACCAAATTTCGTTCTTCTAGGTTAAACCGTTCCTTTGCAGTAACCGTTTTCATGTTTAGGTTTCACTCTGTTTTCTCCTATATGGATACATGTAGTTGGAACTCTAAATCAGACACGGTTTGTGCTAGCTCTTTGAAACTTGGCACAATGATGTAGTTCCAAGTTCTATCGCTATGGTTTGTGTGCTATTGAAGTAGCCCCAAGCAGAGACTGACGAGAATCCCTTTCATTGAAAGGGGTTGCCAAGCTTCCAAAAAACTGCGAGTTTCCTGAAATCTCAGCAAACATTTTTTCACACAATCTTGATGATACTTGCAGGTAGTGATCAGTACACGAATCTCACTTGGCTCACTAAATTTCGTTCTTCTAGGTTAAACCGTTCCTTTGCAGTAACCGTTTTCATGTTTAGGTTTCACTCTGTTTTCTCCTATATGGATACATGTAGTTGGAACTCTAAATCAAACACGGTTTGTGCTAGCTCTTTGAAACTTGGCACAATAATGTAGTTCCAAGTTCTATCGCTATGGTTTGTGTGCTATTGAAGTAGCCCAAGCAGAGACTGACGAGAATCCCTTTCATTGAAAGGGGTTGCCAGGCTTGCAAAATACTACGAGTTTCCTGAAATCTCAGCAAACATTTTTTCACCCAGTCTTGATGATACTTCCATTTAATGATCAGGACACCAATCCCACTTGGCTCACCAAATTTCGTTCTTCTAGGTTAAACCGTTCCTTTGCAGTAACCGTTTTCATGTTTAGGTTTCACTCTGTTTTCTCCTATATGGATACATGTAGTTGGAACTCTAAATCAAACACGGTTTGTGCTAGCTCTTTGAAACTTGGCACAATAATGTAGTTCCAAGTTCTATCGCTATGGTTTGCGTGCTATTGAAGTAGCCCCAAGCACAGACTGACGAGAATCACTTTCATTGAAAGGGGTTGCCAGCCTTCCAAAAAACTGCGAGTTTCTGAAATCTCAGCATACATTTTTTCACCCAATCTTGATGATACTTCCATTTAATGATCAGTACACCAATCCCACTTGGCTCACCAAATTTCGTTCTTCAATGTTAAACCGTTCCTTTGCAGTAACCGTTTTCATGTTTAGGTTTCACTCTGTTTTCTCCTATATGGATACATGTAGTTGGAACTCTAAATCAAACACGGTTTGTGCTTGCTCTTTGAAACTTTGCACAATAATGTAGTTCCAAGTTCTATCGCTATGGTTTGTGTGCTATTGAAGTAGCCCCAAGCAGAGACTGACGAGAATCCCTTTCATTGAAAGGGGTTGCCAAGCTTGCAAAATACTACGAGTTTCCTGAAATCTCAGCAAACATTTTTTCACCCAATCTTGATGATCCTTGCAGGTAGTGATCAGTACACGAATCTCACTTGGCTCACTAAATTTCGTTCTTCTAGGTTAAACCGTTCCTTTGCAGTAACCGTTTTCATGTTTAGGTTTCACTCTGTTTTCTCCTATATGGATACATGTAGTTGGAACTCTAAATCAAACACGGTTTGTGCTAGCTCTTTGAAACTTGGCACAATAATGTAGTTCCAAGTTCTATCGCTATGGTTTGTGTGCTATTGAAGTAGCCCCAAGCAGAGACTGACGAGAATCCCTTTCATTGAAAGGGGTTGCCACGCTTCCAAAAAACTACGAGTTTCCTGAAATCTCAGCAAACATTTTTTCACCCAATCTTGATGATACTTCCATTTAATGATCAGTACACCAATCCCACTTGGCTCACCAAATTTCGTTCTTCTAGGTTAAACCGTTCCTTTGCAGTAACCGTTTTCATGTTTAGGTTTCACTCTGTTTTCTCCTATATGGATACATGTAGTTGGAACTCTAAATCAAACACGGTTTGTGCTAGCTCTTTGAAACTTGGCACAATAATGTAGTTCCAAGTTCTATCGCTATGGTTTGTGTGCTATTGAAGTAGCCCCAAGCAGAGACTGACGAGAATCTGTTTCATTGAAAGGGGTTGCCAGGCTTCCAGAAAACTGCGAGTTTCCTGAAATCTCAGCAAACATTTTTTCACCCAATCTTGATGATACTTGCAGGTAGTAATCAGTACACGAATCTCACTTGGCTCACTAAATTTCTTTCTTCTAGGTTAAACCGTTCCTTTGCAGTAACCGTTTTCATGTTTAGGTTTCACTCTGTTTTCTCCTATATGGATACATGTAGTTGGAACTCTAAATCAAACACGGTTTGTGCTAGCTCTTTGAAACTTGGCACAATAATGTAGTTCCAAGTTCTATCGCTATGGTTTGTGTGCTATTGAAGTAGCCCCAAGCAGAGACTGACGAGAATCACTTTCATTGAAAGGGGTTGCCAGGCTTCCAAAAAACTGCGAGTTTCCTGAAATCTCAGCAACCATTTTTTCACCCAGTCTTGATGATACTTCCATTTAATGATCAGGACACCAATCCCACTTGGCTCACCAAATTTCGTTCTTCTAGGTTAAACCGGTCCTTTGCAGTAACCGTTTTCATGTTTAGGTTTCACTCTGTTTTCTCCTATACGGATACATGTAGTTGGAACTCTAAATCAAACACGGTTTGTGCTAGCTCTTTGAAACTTGGCACAATAATGTAGTTCCAAGTTCTATCGCTATGGTTTGCGTGCTATTGAAGTAGCCCCAAGCACAGACTGACGAGAATCCCTTTCATTGAAATGGGTTGCTAGGCTTCCAAAAAACTGCGAGTTTCCTGAAATCTCAGCAAACATTTTTTCACCCAGTCTTGATGATACTTCCATTAATGATCAGGACACCAATCCCACTTGGCTCACCAAATTTCGTTCTTCTAGGTTAAACCGGTCCTTTGCAGTAACCGTTTTCATGTTTAGGTTTCACTCTGTTTTCTCCTATATGGATACATGTAGTTGGAACTCTAAATCAAACACGGTTTGTGCTAGCTCTTTGAAACTTGGCACAATAATGTAGTTCCAAGTTCTATCGCTATGGTTTGTGTGCTATTGAAGTAGCCCCAAGCAGAGACTGACGAGAATCACTTTCATTGAAAGGGGTTGCCAAGCTTCCAAAATACTACGAGTTTCCTGAAATCTCAGCAAACATTTTTTCACCAAATCTTGATGATACTTGCAGGTAGTGATGAGTACACGAATCTCACTTGGCTCACTAAATTTCGTTCTTCTAGGTTAAACCGCTCCTTTGCAGTAACCGTTTTCATGTTTAGGTTTCACTCTGTTTTCTCCTATATGGATACATGTAGTTGGAACTCTAAATCAAACACGGTTTGTGCTAGCTCTTTGAAACTTGGCACAATAATGTAGTTCCAAGTTCTATCGCTATGGTTTGTGTGCTATTGAAGTAGCCCCAAGCAGAGACTGTCGAAAATCCCTTTCATAGAAAGGGGTTGCCAGGCTTCCAAAAAACTACGAGTTTAATGAAATCTCAGCAAACATTTTTTCACCCAGTCTTGATGATACTTCCATTTAATGATCAGGACACCAATCCCACTTGGCTCACCAAATTTCGTTCTTCTAGGTTAAACCGTTCCTTTGCAGTAACCGTTTTCATGTTTACGTTTCACTCTGTTTTCTCATATATGGATACATGTAGTTGGAACTCTAAATCAAACACGGTTTGTGCTAGCTCTTTGAAACTTGGCACAATAATGTAGTTCCAAGTTCTATCGCTATGGTTTGTGTGCTATTGAAGTAGCCCCAAGCAGAGACTGACGAGAATCACTTTCATTGAAAGGGTTGCCAAGCTTCCAAAAAACTGCGAGTTTCCTGAAATCTCAGCAAACATTTTTTCACCCAATCTTGATGATACTTGCAGGTAGTGATCAGTACACGAATCTCACTTGGCTCACCAAATTTCGTTCTTCTAGGTTAAACCGTTCCTTTACAGTAACCGTTTTCATGTTTAGGTTTCACTCTGTTTTCTCCTATATGGATACATGTAGTTGGAACTCTAAATCAAACACGGTTTCTGCTAGCTCTTTGAAACTTGGCACAATAATGTAGTTCCAAGTTCTATCGCTATGGTTTGTGTGCTATTGAAGTAGCCCCAAGCAGAGACTGACGAGAATCCCTTTCATAGAAAGGGGTTGCCAGGCTTCCAAAAAACTACGAGTTTCCTGAAATCTCAGCAAACATTTTTTCACCCAGTCTTGATGATACTTCCATTTAATGATCAGGACACCAATCCCACTTGGCTCACCAAATTTCGTTCTTCTAGGTTAAACCGGTCCTTTGCAGTAACCGTTTTCATGTTTAGGTTTCACTCTGTTTTCTCCTATATGGATACATGTAGTTGGAACTCTAAATCAAACACGGTTTGTGCTAGCTCTTTGAAACTTGGCACAATAATGTAGTTCCAAGTTCTATCGCTATGGTTTGCGTGCTATTGAAGTAGCCCCAAGCACAGACTGACGAGAATCACTTTCATTGAAATGGGTTGCTAGGCTTCCAAAAAACTGCGAGTTTCCTGAAATCTCAGCAAACATTTTTTCACCCAATCTTGATGGTACTTGCAGGTAGTGATCTGTACACGAATCTCCCTTGGCTCACTAAATTTCGTTCTTCTAGGTTAAACCGTTCCTTTACAGTAACCGTTTTCATGTTTAGGTTTCACTCTGTTTTCTCCTATATGGATACATGTAGTTGGAACTCTAAATCAAACACGGTTTGTGCTTGCTCTTTGAAACTTGGCACAATAATGTAGTTCCAAGTTCTATCGCTATGGTTTGTGTGCTATTGAAGTAGCCCCAAGCAGAGACTGACGAGAATCCCTTTCATTGAAAGGGGTTGCCAAGCTTGCAAAATACTACGAGTTTCCTGAAATCTCAGCAAACATTTTTTCACCCAATCTTGATGATCCTTGCAGGTAGTGATCAGTACACGAATCTCACTTGGCTCACTAAATTTCGTTCTTCTAGGTTAAACCGTTCCTTTGCAGTAACCGTTTTCATGTTTAGGTTTCACTCTGTTTTCTCCTATATGGATACATGTAGTTGGAACTCTAAATCAAACACGGTTTGTGCTAGCTCTTTGAAACTTGGCACAATAATGTAGTTCCAAGTTCTATCGCTATGGTTTGTGTGCTATTGAAGTAGCCCCAAGCAGAGACTGACGAGAATCCCTTTCATTGAAAGGGGTTGCCACGCTTCCAAAAAACTACGAGTTTCCTGAAATCTCAGCAAACATTTTTTCACCCAATCTTGATGATACTTCCATTTAATGATCAGTACACCAATCCCACTTGGCTCACCAAATTTCGTTCTTCTAGGTTAAACCGTTCCTTTGCAGTAACCGTTTTCATGTTTAGGTTTCACTCTGTTTTCTCCTATATGGATACATGTAGTTGGAACTCTAAATCAAACACGGTTTGTGCTAGCTCTTTGAAACTTGGCACAATAATGTAGTTCCAAGTTCTATCGCTATGGTTTGTGTGCTATTGAAGTAGCCCCAAGCAGAGACTGACGAGAATCTGTTTCATTGAAAGGGTTGCCAGGCTTCCAGAAAACTGCGAGTTTCCTGAAATCTCAGCAAACATTTTTTCACCCAATCTTGATGATACTTGCAGGTAGTAATCAGTACACGAATCTCACTTGGCTCACTAAATTTCTTTCTTCTAGGTTAAACCGTTCCTTTGCAGTAACCGTTTTCATGTTTAGGTTTCACTCTGTTTTCTCCTATATGGATACATGTAGTTGGAACTCTAAATCAAACACGGTTTGTGCTAGCTCTTTGAAACTTGGCACAATAATGTAGTTCCAAGTTCTATCGCTATGGTTTGTGTGCTATTGAAGTAGCCCCAAGCAGAGACTGACGAGAATCACTTTCATTGAAAGGGGTTGCCAGGCTTCCAAAAAACTGCGAGTTTCCTGAAATCTCAGCAACCATTTTTTCACCCAGTCTTGATGATACTTCCATTTAATGATCAGGACACCAATCCCACTTGGCTCACCAAATTTCGTTCTTCTAGGTTAAACCGGTCCTTTGCAGTAACCGTTTTCATGTTTAGGTTTCACTCTGTTTTCTCCTATACGGATACATGTAGTTGGAACTCTAAATCAAACACGGTTTGTGCTAGCTCTTTGAAACTTGGCACAATAATGTAGTTCCAAGTTCTATCGCTATGGTTTGCGTGCTATTGAAGTAGCCCCAAGCACAGACTGACGAGAATCCCTTTCATTGAAATGGGTTGCTAGGCTTCCAAAAAACTGCGAGTTTCCTGAAATCTCAGCAAACATTTTTTCACCCAGTCTTGATGATACTTCCATTTAATGATCAGGACACCAATCCCACTTGGCTCACCAAATTTCGTTCTTCTAGGTTAAACCGGTCCTTTGCAGTAACCGTTTTCATGTTTAGGTTTCACTCTGTTTTCTCCTATATGGATACATGTAGTTGGAACTCTAAATCAAACACGGTTTGTGCTAGCTCTTTGAAACTTGGCACAATAATGTAGTTCCAAGTTCTATCGCTATGGTTTGTGTGCTATTGAAGTAGCCCCAAGCAGAGACTGACGAGAATCACTTTCATTGAAAGGGGTTGCCAAGCTTCCAAAATACTACGAGTTTCCTGAAATCTCAGCAAACATTTTTTCACCAAATCTTGATGATACTTGCAGGTAGTGATGAGTACACGAATCTCACTTGGCTCACTAAATTTCGTTCTTCTAGGTTAAACCGCTCCTTTGCAGTAACCGTTTTCATGTTTAGGTTTCACTCTGTTTTCTCCTATATGGATACATGTAGTTGGAACTCTAAATCAAACACGGTTTGTGCTAGCTCTTTGAAACTTGGCACAATAATGTAGTTCCAAGTTCTATCGCTATGGTTTGTGTGCTATTGAAGTAGCCCCAAGCAGAGACTGACGAAAATCCCTTTCATAGAAAGGGGTTGCCAGGCTTCCAAAAAACTACGAGTTTAATGAAATCTCAGCAAACATTTTTTCACCCAGTCTTGATGATACTTCCATTTAATGATCAGGACACCAATCCCACTTGGCTCACCAAATTTTCGTTCTTCTAGGTTAAACCGTTCCTTTGCAGTAACCGTTTTCATGTTTACGTTTCACTCTGTTTTCTCATATATGGATACATGTAGTTGGAACTCTAAATCAAACACGGTTTGTGCTAGCTCTTTGAAACTTGGCACAATAATGTAGTTCCAAGTTCTATCGCTATGGTTTGTGTGCTATTGAAGTAGCCCCAAGCAGAGACTGACGAGAATCACTTTCATTGAAAGGGGTTGCCAAGCTTCCAAAAAACTGCGAGTTTCCTGAAATCTCAGCAAACATTTTTTCACCCAATCTTGATGATACTTGCAGGTAGTGATCAGTACACGAATCTCACTTGGCTCACCAAATTTCGTTCTTCTAGGTTAAACCGTTCCTTTACAGTAACCGTTTTCATGTTTAGGTTTCACTCTGTTTTCTCCTATATGGATACATGTAGTTGGAACTCTAAATCAAACACGGTTTCTGCTAGCTCTTTGAAACTTGGCACAATAATGTAGTTCCAAGTTCTATCGCTATGGTTTGTGTGCTATTGAAGTAGCCCCAAGCAGAGACTGACGAGAATCCCTTTCATAGAAAGGGGTTGCCAGGCTTCCAAAAAACTACGAGTTTCCTGAAATCTCAGCAAACATTTTTTCACCCAGTCTTGATGATACTTCCATTTAATGATCAGGACACCAATCCCACTTGGCTCACCAAATTTCGTTCTTCTAGGTTAAACCGGTCCTTTGCAGTAACCGTTTTCATGTTTAGGTTTCACTCTGTTTTCCTCCTATATGGATACATGTAGTTGGAACTCTAAATCAAACACGGTTTGTGCTAGCTCTTTGAAACTTGGCACAATAATGTAGTTCCAAGTTCTATCGCTATGGTTTGCGTGCTATTGAAGTAGCCCCAAGCACAGACTGACGAGAATCACTTTCATTGAAATGGGTTGCTAGGCTTCCAAAAAACTGCGAGTTTCCTGAAATCTCAGCAAACATTTTTTCACCCAATCTTGATGGTACTTGCAGGTAGTGATCTGTACACGAATCTCCCTTGGCTCACTAAATTTCGTTCTTCTAGGTTAAACCGTTCCTTTACAGTAACCGTTTTCATGTTTAGGTTTCACTCTGTTTTCTCCTATATGGATACATGTAGTTGGAACTCTAAATCAAACACGGTTTGTGCTTGCTCTTTGAAACTTGGCACAATAATGTAGTTCCAAGTTCTATCGCTATGGTTTGTGTGCTATTGAAGTAGCCCCAAGCAGAGACTGACGAGAATCCCTTTCATTGAAAGGGGTTGCCAAGCTTGCAAAATACTACGAGTTTCCTGAAATCTCAGCAAACATTTTTCACCCAATCTTGATGATCCTTGCAGGTAGTGATCAGTACACGAATCTCACTTGGCTCACTAAATTTCGTTCTTCTAGGTTAAACCGTTCCTTTGCAGTAACCGTTTTCATGTTTAGGTTTCACTCTGTTTTCTCCTATATGGATACATGTAGTTGGAACTCTAAATCAAACACGGTTTGTGCTAGCTCTTTGAAACTTGGCACAATAATGTAGTTCCAAGTTCTATCGCTATGGTTTGTGTGCTATTGAAGTAGCCCCAAGCAGAGACTGACGAGAATCCCTTTCATAGAAAGTGGTTGCCAGGCTTCCAAAAAACTACGAGTTTCCTGAAATCTCAGCAAACATTTTTTCACCCAGTCTTGATGATACTTCCATTTAATGATCAGGACACCAATCCCACTTGGCTCACCAAATTTCGTTCTTCTAGGTTAAACCGGTCCTTTGCAGTAACCGTTTTCATGTTTAGGTTTCACTCTGTTTTCTCCTATACGGATACATGTAGTTGGAACTCTAAATCAAACACGGATTGTGCTAGCTCTTTGAAACTTGGCACAATAATGTAGTTCCAAGTTCTATCGCTATGGTTTGCGTGCTATTGAAGTAGCCCCAAGCACAGACTGACGAGAATCACTTTCATTGAAATGGGTTGCCAGGCTTCCAAAAACTGCGAGTTTCCTGAAATCTCAGCAAACATTTTTTCACCCAATCTTGATGATACTTGCAGGTAGTGATCTGTACACGAATCTCACTTGGCTCACTAAATTTCGTTCTTCTAGGTTAAACCGTTCCTTTACAGTAACCGTTTTCATGTTTAGGTTTCACTCTGTTTTCTCCTATATGGATACATGTAGTTGGAACTCTAAATCA
This sequence comes from Urocitellus parryii, assembly GCF_045843805.1. Classification (NCBI taxonomy): domain Eukaryota; kingdom Metazoa; phylum Chordata; class Mammalia; order Rodentia; family Sciuridae; genus Urocitellus; species Urocitellus parryii. Next base: position 35,075 of record NW_027554163.1, read on the forward strand.
AACACGGTTTGTGCTAGCTCTTTGATACTTGGCACAATAATGTAGTTCCAAGTTCTATCGCTATGGTTTGTGTGCTATTGAAGTAGCCCCAAGCAGAGACTGACGAGAATCACTTTCATTGAAAGGGGTTGCCAGCCTTCCAAAAAACTGCGAGTTTCCTGAAATCTCAGCACACATTTTTTCACCCAATCTTGATGATACTTCCATTTAATGATCAGTACACCAATCCCACTTGGCTCACCAAATTTCGTTCTTCTAGGTTAAACCGTTCCTTTACAGTAACCGTTTTCATGTTTAGGTTTCACTCTGTTTTCTCCTATATGGATACATGTAGTTGGAACTCTAAATCAAACACGGTTTGTGCTTGCTCTTTGAAACTTGGCACAATAATGTAGTTCCAAGATCTATCGCTATGGTTTGTGTGCTATTGAAGTAGCCCCAAGCAGAGACTGACGAGAATCCCTTTCATTGAAAGGGGTTGCCAAGCTTGCAAAATACTACGAGTTTCCTGAAATCTCAGCAAACATTTTTTCACCCAATCTTGATGATACTTGCAGGTAGTAATCAGTACACGAATCTCACTTGGCTCACTAAATTTCTTTCTTCTAGGTTAAACCGTTCCTTTGCAGTAACGGTTTTCATGTTTAGGTTTCACTCTGTTTTCTCCTATATGGATACATGTAGTTGGAACTCTAAATCAAACACGGTTTGTGCTAGCTCTTTGAAACTTGGCACAATAATGTAGTTCCAAGTTCTATCGCTATGGTTTGTGTGCTATTGAAGTAGCCCCAAGCAGAGACTGACGAGAATCACTTTCATTGAAAGGGGTTGCCAGGCTTCCAAAAAACTGCGAGTTTCCTGAAATCTCAGCAACCATTTTTTCACCCAGTCTTGATGATACTTCCATTTAATGATCAGGACACCAATCCCACTTGGCTCACCAAATTTCGTTCTTCTAGGTTAAACCGTTCCTTTGCAGTAACCGTTTTCATGTTTAGGTTTCACTCTGTTTTCTCCTATATGGATACATGTAGTTGGAACTCTAAATCAGACACGGTTTGTGCTAGCTCTTTGAAACTTGGCACAATGATGTAGTTCCAAGTTCTATCGCTATGGTTTGTGTGCTATTGAAGTAGCCCCAAGCAGACACTGACGAGAATCCCTTTCATTGAAAGGGGTTGCCAAGCTTCCAAAAAACTGCGAGTTTCCTGAAATCTCAGCAAACATTTTTCACACAATCTTGATGATACTTGCAGGTAGTGATCAGTACACGAATCTCACTTGGCTCACTAAATTTCGTTCTTCTAGGTTAAACCGTTCCTTTGCAGTAACCGTTTTCATGTTTAGGTTTCACTCTGTTTTCTCCTATATGGATACATGTAGTTGGAACTCTAAATCAAACACGGTTTGTGCTAGCTCTTTGAAACTTGGCACAATCATGTAGTTCCAAGTTCTATCACTATGGTTTGTGTGCTATTGAAGTAGCCCCAAGCAGAGACTGACGAGAATCCCTTTCATTGAAAGGGGTTGCCAGGCTTCCAAAATACTACTAGTTTCCTGAAATCTCAGCAAACATTTTTTCACCCAATCTTGATTATACTTGCAGGTAGTGATCAGTACACGAATCTCACTTGGCTCACTAAATTTCGTTCTTCTAGGTTAAACCGTTCCTTTGCAGTAACCGTTTTTCATGTTTAGGTTTCACTCTGTTTTCTCCTATATGGATACATGTAGTTGGAACTCTAAATCAAACACAGTTTGTGCTAGCTCTTTGAAACTTGGCACAATGATGTAGTTCCAAGTTCTATCGCTATGGTTTGTGTGCTATTGAAGTAGCCCCAAGCAGAGACTGACGAGAATCACTTTCATTGAAAGGGGTTGCCAAGCTTCCAAAAAACTGCGAGTTTCCTGAAATCTCAGCAAACATTTTTTCACCCAATCTTGATGATACTTGAGGGTAGTGATCAGTACACGAATCTCACTTGGCTCACTAAATTTCGTTCTTCTAGGTTAAACCATTCCTTTGCAGTAACCGTTTTCATGTTTAGGTTTCACTCTGTTTTCTCCTATATGGATACATGTAGTTGGAACTCTAAATCAAACACGGTTTGTGCTAGCTCTTTGAAACTTGGCACAATAATGTAGTTCCAAGTTCTATCACTATGGTTTGTGTGCTATTGAAGTAGCCCCAAGCAGAGACTGATGAGAATCCCTTTCATTGAAAGGGGTTGTCAGGCTTCCAAAATACTACTAGTTTCCTGAAATCTCAGCAAACATTTTTTCACCCAATCTTGATGATACTTGCAGGTAGTGATCAGTACACGAATCTCACTTGGCTCACTAAATTTCGTTCTTCTAGGTTAAACCGTTCCTTTGCAGTAACCGTTTTCATGTTTAGGTTTCACTCTGTTTTCTCCTATATGGATACATGTAGTTGGAACTCTAAATCAAACACGGTTTGTGCTAGCTCTTTGAAACTTGGCAAAATAATGTAGTTCCAAGTTCTATCGCTATGGTTTGTGTGCTATTGAAGTAGCCCCAAGCAGAGACTGACGAGAATCCCTTTCATTGAAAGGGGTTGCCAGGCTTCCAAAAAACTGCGAGTTTCCTGAAATCTCAGCAAACATTTTTTCACCAGTCTTGATGATACTTCCATTTAATGATCAGGACACCAATCCCACTTGGCTCACCAAATTTCCTTCTTCTAGGTTAAACCGTTCCTTTGCAGTAACCGTTTTCTTGTTTAGGTTTCACTCTGTTTTCTCCTATACGGATACATGTAGTTGGAACTCTAAATCAAACACGGTTTGTGGTAGCTCTTTGAAACTTGGCACAATAATGTAGTTCCAAGTTCTATCGCTATGGTTTGTGTGCTATTGAAGTAGCCCCAAGCAGAGACTGACGAGAATCCCTTTCATTGAAAGGGGTTGCCAAGCTTGCAAAATACTAGGAGTTTCCTGAAATCTCAGCAAACATTTTTTCACCCAATCTTCATGATACTTCCATTTAATGATCAGTACACCAATCCCACTTGGCTCACCAAATTTCGTTCTTCTAGGTTAAACCGTTCCTTTGCAGTAACCGTTTTCATGTTTAGGTTTCACTCTGTTTTCTCCTATATGGATACATGTAGTTGGAACTCTAAATCAAACACGGTTTGTGCTAGCTCTTTGAAACTTGGCACAATAATGTAGTTCCAAGTTCTATCGCTATGGTTTGCGTGCTATTGAAGTAGCCCCAAGCACAGACTGACGAGAATCACTTTATTGAAAGGGGTTGCCAGCCTTCCAAAAAACTGCGAGTTTCCTGAAATCTCAGCATATATTTTTTCACCCAATCTTGATGATACTTCCATTTAATGATCAGTACACCAATCCCACTTGGCTCACCAAATTTCGTTCTTCTATGTTAAACCGTTCCTTTGCAGTAACCGTTTTCATGTTTACGTTTCACTCTGTTTTCTCCTATATGGATACATGTTGTTGGAACTCTAAATCAAACACGGTTTGTGCTAGCTCTTTGAAACTTGGCACAATAATGTAGTTCCAAGTTCTATCGCTATGGTTTGTGTGCTATTGAAGTAGCCCCAAGCAGAGACTGACGAGAATCACTTTCATTGAAAGGGGTTGCCAGGCTTCCACAAAACTGCGAATTTCCTGAAATCTCAGCAACCATTTTTTCACCCAGTCTTGATGATACTTCCATTTAATGATCAGGACACCAATCCCACTTGGCTCACCAAATTTCGTTCTTCTAGGTTAAACCGTTCCTTTGCAGAAACCGTTTTCATGTTTAGGTTTCACTCTGTTTTCTCCTATATGGATACATGTAGTTGGAACTCTAAATCAGACACGGTTTGTGCTAGCTCTTTGAAACTTGGCACAATGATGTAGTTCCAAGTTCTATCGCTATGGTTTGTGTGCTATTGAAGTAGCCCCAAGCAGAGACTGATGAGAATCACTTTCATTGAAAGGGGTTGCCAAGCTTCCAAAATACTGCGAGTTTCCTGAAATCTCAGCAAACATTTTTTTCACCCAATCTTGATGATACTTGCAGGTAGTGATCAGTACACGAATCTCATTTGGCTCACTAAATTTCGTTCTTCTAGGTTAAAGCGTTCCTTTGCAGTAACCGTTTTCATGTTTAGGTTTCACTCTGTTTTCTCCTATATGGATACATGTAGTTGGAACTCTAAATCAAACACGGTTTGTGCTAGCTCTTTGAAACTTGGCACAATAATGTAGTTCCAAGTTCTATCGCTATGGTTTGTGTGCTATTGAAGTAGCCCCAAGCAGAGACTGACGAGAATCCCTTTAATAGAAAGGGGTTGCCAGGCTTCCAAAAAACTACGAGTTTCCTGAAATCTCAGCAAACATTTTTTCACCCAGTCTTGATGATACTTCCATTTAATGATCAGGACACCAATCCCACTTGGCTCACCAAATTTCGTTCTTCTAGGTTAAACCGGTCCTTTGCAGTAACCGTTTTCATGTTTAGGTTTCACTCTGTTTTCTCCTATACGGATACATGTAGTTGGAACTCTAAATCAAACACGGTTTGTGCTAGCTCTTTGAAACTTGGCACAATAATGTAGTTCCAAGTTCTATCGCTATGGTTTGCGTGCTATTGAAGTAGCCCCAAGCACAGACTGACGAGAATCCCTTTCATTGAAATGGGTTGCTAGGCTTCCAAAAAACTGCGAGTTTCCTGAAATCTCAGCAAACATTTTTTCACCCAGTCTTGATGATACTTCCATTTAATGATCAGGACACCAATCCCACTTGGCTCACCAAATTTCGTTCTTCTAGGTTAAACCGGTCCTTTGCAGTAACCGTTTTCATGTTTAGGTTTCACTCTGTTTTCTCATATATGGATACATGTAGTTGGAACTCTAAATCAAACACGGTTTGTGCTAGCTCCTTTGAACTTGGCACAATAATGTAGTTCCAAGTTCTATCGCTATGGTTTGTGTGCTATTGAAGTAGCCCCAAGCAGAGACTGACGAGAATCACTTTCATTGAAAGGGGTTGCCAAGCTTCCAAAATACTACGAGTTTCCTGAAATCTCAGCAAACATTTTTTCACCAAATCTTGATGATACTTGCAGGTAGTGATGAGTACACGAATCTCACTTGGCTCACTAAATTTCGTTCTTCTAGGTTAAACCGCTCCTTTGCAGTAACCGTTTTCATGTTTAGGTTTCACTCTGTTTTCTCCTATATGGATACATGTAGTTGGAACTCTAAATCAAACACGGTTTGTGCTAGCTCTTTGAAACTTGGCACAATAATGTAGTTCCAAGTTCTATCGCTATGGTTTGTGTGCTATTGAAGTAGCCCCAAGCAGAGACTGACGAAATCCCTTTCATAGAAAGGGGTTGCCAGGCTTCCAAAAAACTACGAGTTTAATGAAATCTCAGCAAACATTTTTTCACCCAGTCTTGATGATACTTCCATTTAATGATCAGGACACCAATCCCACTTGGCTCACCAAATTTCGTTCTTCTAGGTTAAACCGTTCCTTTGCAGTAACCGTTTTCATGTTTACGTTTCACTCTGTTTTCTCATATATGGATACATGTAGTTGGAACTCTAAATCAAACACGGTTTGTGCTAGCTCTTTGAAACTTGGCACAATAATGTAGTTCCAAGTTCTATCGCTATGGTTTGTGTGCTATTGAAGTAGCCCCAAGCAGAGACTGACGAGAATCACTTTCATTGAAAGGGGTTGCCAAGCTTCCAAAAAACTGCGAGTTTCCTGAAATCTCAGCAAACATTTTTTCACCCAATCTTGATGATACTTGCAGGTAGTGATCAGTACACGAATCTCACTTGGCTCACCAAATTTCGTTCTTCTAGGTTAAACCGTTCCTTTACAGTAACCGTTTTCATGTTTAGGTTTCACTCTGTTTTCTCCTATATGGATACATGTAGTTGGAACTCTAAATCAAACACGGTTTCTGCTAGCTCTTTGAAACTTGGCACAATAATGTAGTTCCAAGTTCTATCGCTATGGTTTGTGTGCTATTGAAGTAGCCCCAAGCAGAGACTGACGAGAATCCCTTTCATAGAAAGGGGTTGCCAGGCTTCCAAAAACTACGAGTTTCCTGAAATCTCAGCAAACATTTTTTCACCCAGTCTTGATGATACTTCCATTTAATGATCAGGACACCAATCCCACTTGGCTCACCAAATTTCGTTCTTCTAGGTTAAACCGGTCCTTTGCAGTAACCGTTTTCATGTTTAGGTTTCACTCTGTTTTCTCCTATATGGATACATGTAGTTGGAACTCTAAATCAAACACGGTTTGTGCTAGCTCTTTGAAACTTGGCACAATAATGTAGTTCCAAGTTCTATCGCTATGGTTTGCGTGCTATTGAAGTAGCCCCAAGCACAGACTGACGAGAATCACTTTCATTGAAATGGGTTGCTAGGCTTCCAAAAAACTGCGAGTTTCCTGAAATCTCAGCAAACATTTTTTCACCCAATCTTGATGGTACTTGCAGGTAGTGATCTGTACACGAATCTCCCTTGGCTCACTAAATTTCGTTCTTCTAGGTTAAACCGTTCCTTTACAGTAACCGTTTTCATGTTTAGGTTTCACTCTGTTTTCTCCTATATGGATACATGTAGTTGGAACTCTAAATCAAACACGGTTTGTGCTTGCTCTTTGAAACTTGGCACAATAATGTAGTTCCAAGTTCTATCGCTATGGTTTGTGTGCTATTGAAGTAGCCCCAAGCAGAGACTGACGAGAATCCCTTTCATTGAAAGGGGTTGCCAAGCTTGCAAAATACTACGAGTTTCCTGAAATCTCAGCAAACATTTTTTCACCCAATCTTGATGATCCTTGCAGGTAGTGATCAGTACACGAATCTCACTTGGCTCACTAAATTTCGTTCTTCTAGGTTAAACCGTTCCTTTGCAGTAACCGTTTTCATGTTTAGGTTTCACTCTGTTTTCTCCTATATGGATACATGTAGTTGGAACTCTAAATCAAACACGGTTTGTGCTAGCTCTTTGAAACTTGGCACAATAATGTAGTTCCAAGTTCTATCGCTATGGTTTGTGTGCTATTGAAGTAGCCCCAAGCAGAGAATGACGAGAATCCCTTTCATAGAAAGTGGTTGCCAGGCTTCCAAAAAACTACGAGTTTCCTGAAATCTCAGCAAACATTTTTTCACCCAGTCTTGATGATACTTCCATTTAATGATCAGGACACCAATCCCACTTGGCTCACCAAATTTCGTTCTTCTAGGTTAAACCGGTCCTTTGCAGTAACCGTTTTCATGTTTAGGTTTCACTCTGTTTTCTCCTATAGGGATACATGTAGTTGGAACTCTAAATCAAACACGGATTGTGCTAGCTCTTTGAAACTTGGCACAATAATGTAGTTCCAAGTTCTATCGCTATGGTTTGCGTGCTATTGAAGTAGCCCCAAGCACAGACTGACGAGAATCACTTTCATTGAAATGGGTTGCCAGGCTTCCAAAAAACTGCGAGTTTCCTGAAATCTCAGCAAACATTTTTTCACCCAATCTTGATGATACTTGCAGGTAGTGATCTGTACACGAATCTCACTTGGCTCACTAAATTTCGTTCTTCTAGGTTAAACCGTTCCTTTACAGTAACCGTTTTCATGTTTTAGGTTTCACTCTGTTTTCTCCTATATGGATACATGTAGTTGGAACTCTAAATCAAACACGGTTTGTGCTAGCTCTTTGATACTTGGCACAATAATGTAGTTCCAAGTTCTATCGCTATGGTTTGTGTGCTATTGAATTAGCCCCAAGCAGAGACTGACGAGAATCACTTTCATTGAAAGGGGTTGCCAGCCTTCCAAAAAACTGCGAGTTTCCTGAAATCTCAGCACACATTTTTTCACCCAATCTTGATGATACTTCCATTTAATGATCAGTACACCAATCCCACTTGGCTCACCAAATTTCGTTCTTCTAGGTTAAACCGTTCCTTTACAGTAACCGTTTTCATGTTTAGGTTTCACTCTGTTTTCTCCTATATGGATACATGTAGTTGGAACTCTAAATCAAACACGGTTTGTGCTTGCTCTTTGAAACTTGGCACAATAATGTAGTTCCAAGATCTATCGCTATGGTTTGTGTGCTATTGAAGTAGCCCCAAGCAGAGACTGACGAGAATCCCTTTCATTGAAAGGGGTTGCCAAGCTTGCAAAATACTACGAGTTTCCTGAATCTCAGCAAACATTTTTTCACCCAATCTTGATGATACTTGCAGGTAGTGATCAGTACACGAATCTCATTTGGCTCACCAAATTTCGTTCTTCTAGGTTAAAGCGTTCCTTTGCAGTAACCGTTTTCATGTTTAGGTTTCACTCTGTTTTCTCCTATGTGGATACATGTAGTTGGAACTCTAAATCAAACACGGTTTGTGCTAGCTCTTTGAAACTTGGCACAATAATGTAGTTCCAATTTCTATCGCTATGGTTTGTGTGCTATTGAAGTAGCCCCAAGCAGAGACTGACGAGAATCACTTTCATTGAAAGGGGTTGCCAAGCTTCCAAAATACTACGAGTTTCCTGAAATCTCAGCAAACATTTTTTCACCCAATCTTGATGATACTTGCAGGTAGTGATGAGTACACGAATCTCACTTGGCTCACTAAATTTCGTTCTTCTAGGTTAAACCGTTCCTTTGCAGTGACCGTTTTCATGTTTAGGTTTCACTCTGTTTTCTCCTATATGGATACATGTAGTTGGAACTCTAAATCAAACACGGTTTGTGCTAGGCTCTTTGAAACTTGGCACAATAATGTAGTTCCAAGTTCTATCGCTATGGTTTGTGTGCTATTGAAGTAGCCCCAAGCAGAGACTGACGAGAATCCCTTTCATAGAAAGGGGTTGCCAGGCTTCCAAAAAACTACGAGTTTCCTGAAATCTCAGCAAACATTTTTTCACCCAGTCTTGATGATACTTCCATTTAATGATCAGGACAAAAATCCCACTTGGCTCACAAAATTTCGTTCTTCTAGGTAAACCGTTCCTTTGCAGTAACCGTTTTCATGTTTAGGTTTCACTCTGTTTTCTCCTATACGGGATACTTGTAGTTGGAACTCTAAATCAAACACGGTTTGTGCTAGCTCTTTGAAACTTGGCACCATAATGTAGTTCCAAGTTCTATCGCTATGGTTTGTGTGCTATTGAAGTAGCCCCAAGCACAGACTGACGAGAATCAGTTTCATTGAAATGGGTTGCCAGGCTTCCAAGAAACTGCGAGTTTCCTGAAATCTCAGCAAACATTTTTTCACCCAATCTTGATGATACTTGCAGGTAGTGATCTGTACACGAATCTCACTTGGCTCACTAAATTTCGTTCTTCTAGGTTAAACCGTTCCTTTGCAGTAACCGTTTTCATGTTTAGGTTTCACTCTGTTTTCTCCTATATGGATACATGTAGTTGGAACTCTAAATCAAACACGGTTTGTGCTAGCTCTTTGAAACTTGGCACAATAATGTAGTTCCAAGTTCTATCGCTATGGTTTGTGTGCTATTGAAGTAGCCCAAGCAGAGACTGACGAGAATCACTTTCATTGAAAGGGGTTGCCAGCCTTCCAAAAAACTGCGAGTTTCCTGAAATCTCAGCACACATTTTTTCACCCAATCTTGATGATACTTCCATTTAATGATCAGTACACCAATCCCACTTGGCTCACCAAATTTCGTTCTTCTATGTTAAACCGTTCCTTTGCAGTAACCGTTTCATGTTTAGGTTTCACTCTGTTTTCTCCTATATGGATACATGTAGTTGGAACTCTAAATCAAACACGGTTTGTGCTAGCTCTTTGAAACTTGGCACAATAATGTAGTTCCAAGTTCTATTGCTATGGTTTGTGTGCTATTGAAGTAGCCCCAAGCAGAGACTGACGAGAATCCCTTTCATTGAAAGGGTTGCCAAGCTTCCAAAAAACTGCGTGTTTCCTGAAATCTCAGCAAACATTTTTTCACCCAATCTTGATGATACTTGCAGGTAGTGATCAGTACACGAATCTCACTTGGCTCACCAAATTTCGTTCTTCTAGGTTAAACCGTTCCTTTACAGTAACCGTTTTCATGTTTAGGTTTCACTCTGTTTTCTCCTATATGGATACATGTAGTTGGAACTCTAAATCAAACACGGTTTGTGCTTGCTCTTTGAAACTTGGCACAGTAATGTAGTTCCAAGTTCTATCGCTATGGTTTGTGTGCTATTGAAGTAGCCCCAAGCAGAGACTGACGAGAATCCCTTTCATTGAAAGGGGTTGCCAAGCTTGCAAAATAGTACGAGTTTCCTGAAATCTCAGCAAACATTTTTTCACCCAATCTTGATGATCCTTGCAGGTAGTGATCAGTACATGAATCTCACTTGGCTCACTAAAGTTCGTTCTTCTAGGTTAAACCGTTCCTTTGCAGTAACCGTTTTCATGTTTAGGTTTCACTCTGTTTTCTCCTATATGGATACATGTAGTTGGAACTCTAAATCAAACACGGTTTGTGCTAGCTCTTTAAAACTTGGCACAATAATGTAGTTCCAAGTTCTATCGCTATGGTTTGTGTGCTATTGAAGTCGCCCCAAGCAGAGACTGACGAGAATCCCTTTCATTGAAAGGGGTTGCCAGGCTTCCAAAAAACTGCGAGTTTCCTGAAATCTCAGCAAACATTTTTTCACCCAGTCTTGATGATACTTCCATTTAATGATCAGGACACCAAACGCACTTGGCTCACCAAATTTCGTTCTTCTAGGTTAAACCTTTCCTTTTGCAGTAACCGTTTTCTTGTTTAGGTTTCACTCTGTTTTTCTCCTATACGGATACATGTAGTTGGAACTCTAAATCAAACACGGTTTGTGCTAGCTCTTTGAAACTTGGCACAATAATGTAGTTCCAAGTTCTATCGCTATGGTTTGTGTGCTATTGAAGTAGCCCCAAGCAGAGACTGACGAGAATCCCCTTTCATTGAAAGGGGTTGCCAAGCTTGCAAAATACTAGGAGTTTCCTGAAATCTCAGCAAACATTTTTTCACACAATCTTTTTGATACTTCCATTTAATGATCAGTACACCAATCCCACTTGGCTCACCAAATTTCGTTCTTCTAGGTTAAACCGTTCCTTTGCAGTAACCGTTTTCATGTTTAGGTTTCACTCTGTTTTCTCCTATATGGATACATGTAGTTGGAACTCTAAATCAAACACGGTTTTGTGCTAGCTCTTTGAAACTTGGCACAATAATGTAGTTCCAAGTTCTATCGCTATGGTTTTTGTGCTATTGAAGTAGCCCCAAGCAGAGACTGACGAGAAACCCTTTCATTGAAAGGGGTTGCCAAGCTTCCAAAAACTGCGAGTTTCCTGAAAACTCAGCAAACATTTTTTCACCCAATCTTGATGATCCTTGCAGGTAGTGATCACTACAGGAATCTCACTTGGCTCACCAAATTTCGTTCTTCTAGGTTAAACCGTTCCTTTGCAGTAACCGTTTTCATGTTTAGGTTTCACTCTGTTTTCTCCTATATGGATACATGTATTTGGAACTCTAAATCAAACACGGTTTGTGCTTGCTCTTTGAAACTTGGCACAATAATGTAGTTCCAAGTTCTATCGCTATGGTTTGTGTGCTATTGAAGTAGCCCCAAGCAGAGACTGACGAGAATCCCTTTCATTGAAAGGGGTTGCCAAGCTTGCAAAATACTACGAGTTTCCTGAAATCTCACCAAACATTTTTTCACCCAATCTTGATGATCCTTGCAGGTAGTGATCAGTACACGAATCTCACTTGACTCACTAAATTTCGTTCTTCTAGGTTAAACCGTTCCTTTGCAGTAACCGTTTTCATGTTTAGGTTTCATTCTGTTTCTCCTATATGGATACATGTAGTTGGAACTCTAAATCAAACACGGTTTGTGCTAGCTCTTTGAAACTTGGCACAATAATGTAGTTCCAAGTTCTATCGCTATGGTTTGTGTGCTATTGAAGTAGCCCCAAGCAGAGACTGACGAGAATCACTTTCATTGAAAGGGGTTGCCAGCCTTCCAAAAAACTGCGAGTTTCCTGAAATCTCAGCATACATTTTTTCACCCAATCTTGATGATACTTCCATTTAATGATCAGTACACCAATCCCACTTGGCTCACCAAATTTCGTTCTTCTATGGTTAAACCGTTCCTTTGCAGTAACCGTTTTCTTGTTTAGGTTTCACTCTGTTTTCTCCTATACGGATACATGTAGTTGGAACTCTAAATCAAACACGGTTTGTGCTAGCTCTTTGAAACTTGGCACAATAATGTAGTTCCAAGTTCTATCGCTATGGTTTGTGTGCTATTGAAGTAGCCCCAAGCAGAGACTGACGAGAATCCCTTTCATTGAAAGGGGTTGCCAAGCTTGCAAAATACTAGGAGTTTCCTGAAATCTCAGCAAACATTTTTTCACCCAATCTTGATGATACTTCCATTTAATGATCAGTACACCAATCCCACTTGGCTCACCAAATTTCGTTCTTCTAGGATAAACCGTTCCTTTGCAGTAACCGTTTTCATGTTTAGGTTTCACTCTGTTTTCTCCTATATGGGATACATGTATTTGGAACTCTAAATCAAACACGGTTTGTGCTTGCTCTTTGAAACTTGGCACAATAATGTAGTTCCAAGTTCTATCGCTATGGTTTGTGTGCTATTGAAGTAGCCCCAAGCAGAGACTGACGAGAATCCCTTTCATTGAAAGGGGTTGCCAAGCTTGCAAAATACTACGAGTTTCCTGAAATCTCACCAAACATTTTTTCACCCAATCTTGATGATTCTTGCAGGTAGTGATCAGTACACGAATCTCACTTGGCTCACTAAATTTTGTTCTTCTAGGTTAAACCGTTCCTTTGCAGTAACCGTTTTCATGTTTAGGTTTCATTCTGTTTTCTCCTATATGGATACATGTAGTTGGAACTCTAAATCAAACACGGTTTGTGCTAGCTCTTTGAAACTTGGCACAATAATGTAGTTCCAAGTTCTATCGCTATGGTTTGTGTGCTATTGAAGTAGCCCCAAGCAGAGACTGAAGAGAATCCCTTTCATTGAAAGGGGTTGCCAGGCTTCCAAAAAACTGCGAGTTTCCTGAAATCTCAGCAAACATTTTTTCACCCAATCTTGATGATACTTGCAGGTAGTGATCAGTACACGAATCTCACTTGGCTCACTAAATTTCGTTCTTCTCGGTTAAACCGTTCGTTTGCAGTAACCGTTTTCATGTTTAGGTTTCACTCTGTTTTCTCCTATATGGATACATGTAGTTGGAACTCTAAATCAAACACGGTTTGTGCTAGCTCTTTGAAACATGGCACAATAATGTAGTTCCAAGTTCTATCGCTATGGTTTGTGTGCTATTGAAGTAGCCCCAAGCAGAGACTGACGAGAATCACTTTCATTGAAAGTGGTTGCCAGGCTTCCAATAAACTGCGAGTTTCCTGAAATCTCAGCAACCATTTTTTCACCCAGTCTTGATGATACTTCCATTTAATGATCAGTACACCAAACCCACTTGGCTCACAAAATTTCGTTTTTCTAGGTTAAACCGTTCCTTTGCAGAAACCGTTTTCATGTTTAGGTTTCACTCTGTTTTCTCCTATATGGATACATGTAGTTGGAACTCTAAATCAGACACGGTTTGTGCTAGCTCTTTGAAACTTGGCACAATGATGTAGTTCCAAGTTCTATCGCTATGGTTTGTGTGCTATTGAAGTAGCCCCAAGCAGAGACTGACGAGAATGACTTTCATTGAAAGGGGTTGCCAAGCTTCCAAAATACTACGAGTTTCCTGAAATCTCAGCAAACATTTTTTCACCCAATCTTGATGATACTTGCAGGTAGTGATGAGTACACGAATCTCACTTGGCTCACTAAATTTCGTTCTTCTAGGTTAAACCGTTCCTTTGCAGTAACCGTTTTCATGTTTAGGTTTCACTCTGTTTTCTCCTATATGGATACATGTAGTTGGAACTCTAAATCAAACACGGTTTGTGCTAGCTCTTTGAAACTTGGCACAATAATGTAGTTCCAAGTTCTATCGCTATGGTTTGTGTGCTATTGAAGTAGCCCCAAGCAGAGACTGACGAGAATCCCTTTCATAGAAAGGGGTTGCCAGGCTTCCAAAAAACTACGAGTTTCCTGAAATCTCAGCAAACATTTTTTCACCCAGTCTTGATGATACTTCCATTTAATGATCAGGACAAAAATCCCACTTGGCTCATCAAATTTCGTTCTTCTAGGTTAAACCGTTCCTTTGCAGTAACCGTTTTCATGTTTAGGTTTCACTCTGTTTTCTCCTATACGGATACATGTAGTTGGAACTCTAAATCAAACACGGTTTGTGCTAGCTCTTTGAAACTTGGCACAATAATGTAGTTCCAAGTTCTATCGCTATGGTTTGTGTGCTATTGAAGTAGCCCCAAGCAGAGACTGACGAGAATGACTTTCATTGAAAGGGGTTGCCAAGCTTCCAAAATACTACGAGTTTCCTGAAATCTCAGCAAACATTTTTTCACCCAATCTTGATGATACTTGCAGGTAGTGATGAGTACACGAATCTCACTTGGCTCACTAAAATTTCGTTCTTCTAGGTTAAACCGTTCCTTTGCAGTAACCGTTTTCATGTTTAGGTTTCACTCTGTTTTCTCCTATATGGATACATGTAGTTGGAACTCTAAATCAAGCACGGTTTGTGCTAGCTCTTTGAAACTTGGCACAATAATGTAGTTCCAAGTTCTATCGCTATGGTTTGTGTGCTATTGAAGTAGCCCCAAGCAGAGACTGACGAGAATCCCTTTCATAGAAAGGGGTTGCTAGGCTTCCAAAAAACTACGAGTTTCCTGAAATCTCAGCAAACATTTTTTCACCCAGTCTTGATGATACTTCCATTTAATGATCAGGACAAAAATCCCACTTGGCTCACCAAATTTCGTTCTTCTAGGTTAAACCGTTCCTTTGCAGTAACCGTTTTCATGTTTAGGTTTCACTCTGTTTTCTCCTATACGGATACATGTAGTTGGAACTCTAAATCAAACACGGTTTGTGCTAGCTCTTTGAAACTTGGCACAATAATGTAGTTCCAAGTTCTATCGCTATGGTTTGCGTGCTATTGAAGTAGCCCCAAGCACAGACTGACGAGAATCACTTTCATTGAAATGGGTTGCCAGGCTTCCAAAAAACTGCGAGTTTCCTGAAATCTCAGCAAACATTTTTTTCACCCAATCTTGATGATACTTCCATTTAATGATCAGTACACCAATCCCACTTGGCTCACCAAATTTCGTTCTTCTATGTTAAACCGTTCCTTTGCAGTAACCGTTTTCATGTTTAGGTTTCACTCTGTTTTCTCCTATATGGATACATGTAGTTGGAACTCTAAATCAAACACGGTTTGTGCTAGCTCTTTGAAACTTGGCACAATAATGTAGTTCCAAGTTCTATCGCTATGGTTTGTGTGCTATTGAAGTAGCCCCAAGCAGAGACTGACGAGAATCCCTTTCATTGAAAGGGGTTGCCAAGCTTGCAAAAAACTGCGAGTTTCCTGAAATCTCAGCAAACATTTTTCACCCAATCTTGATGATACTTGCAGGTAGTGATCAGTACACGAATCTCACTTGGCTCACCAAATTTCGTTCTTCTAGGTTAAACCGTTCCTTTACAGTATCCGTTTTCATGTTTAGGTTTTCACTCTGTTTTCTCCTATATGGATACATGTAGTTGGAACTCTAAATCAAACACGGTTTGTGCTTGCTCTTTGAAACTTGGCACAATAATGTAGTTCCAAGTTCTATCGCTATGGTTTGTGTGCTATTGAAGTAGCCCCAAGCAGAGACTGACGAGAATCCTTTCATTGAAAGGGGTTGCCAAGCTTGCAAAATACTACGAGTTTCCTGAAATCTCAGCAAACATTTTTTCACCCAATCTTGATGATCCTTGCAGGTAGTGATCAGTACACGAATCTCACTTGGCTCACTAAATTTCGTTCTTCTAGGTTAAACCGTTCCTTTGCAGTAACCGTTTTCATGTTTAGGTTTCACTCTGTTTTCTCCTATATGGATACATGTAGTTGGAACTCTAAATCAGACACGGTTTGTGCTAGCTCTTTGAAACTTGGCACAATAATGTAGTTCCAAGTTCTATCGCTATGGTTTGTGTGCTATTGAAGTAGCCCCAAGCAGAGACTGACCTGAATCACTTTCATTGAAAGGGGTTGCCAAGCTTCCAAAATACTGCGAGTTTCCTGAAATCTCAGCAACCATTTTTTCACCCAATCTTGATGATACTTGCAGGTAGTGATCAGTACACGAATCTCACTTGGCTCACCAAATTTCGTTCTTCTAGGTTAAACCGTTCCTTTACAGTAACCGTTTTCATGTTTAGGTTTCACTCTGTTTTCTCCTATATGGATACATGTAGTTGGAACTCTAAATCAAACACGGTTTGTGCTAGCTCTTTGAAACTTGGCACAATAATGTATTTCCAAGTTCTATCGCTATGGTTTGTGTGCTATTGTAGTAGCCCCAAGCAGAGACTGACGAGAATCCCTTTCATTGAAAGGGGTTGCCCCGCTTCCAAAAAACTACGAGTTTCCTGAAATCTCAGCAAACATTTTTTCACCCAATCTTGATGATACATCCATTTAATGATCAGTACACCAATCCCACTTGGCTCACCAAATTTCGTTCTTCTAGGTTAAACCGTTCTTTTGCAGGAACCGTTTTCATGTTTAGGTTTCACTCTCTTTTCTCCTATATGGATACATGTAGTTGGAACTCTAAATCAAACACGGTTTGTGCTAGCTCTTTGAAACTTGGCACAATAATGTAGTTCCAAGTTCTATCGCTATGGTTTGTGTGCTATTGAAGTAGCCCCAAACACAGACTGACGAGAATCACTTTCATTGAAAGGGGTTGCCAGCCTTCCAAAAACTGCGAGTTTCCTGAAATCTCAGCATACATTTTTTCACCCAATCTTGATGATACTTCCATTTAATGATCAGTACACCAATCCCACTTGGCTCACCAAATTTCGTTCTTCTATGTTAAACCGTTCCTTTGCAGTAACCGTTTTCCTGTTTAGGTTTCACTCTGTTTTCTCCTATATGGATACATGTAGTTGGAACTCTAAATCAAACACGGTTTTGTGCTAGCTCTTTGAAACTCGGCACAATAATGTAGTTCCATGTTCTATCGCTATGGTTTGTTTGCTATTGAAGTAGCCCCAAGCAGAGACTGACGAGAATCCCTTTCATTGAAAGGGGTTGCCAAGCTTCCAAAAAACTGCGAGTTTCCTGAAAACTCAGCAAACATTTTTCACCCAATCTTGATGATACTTGCAGGTAGTGATCAGTACACGAAATCTCACTTGGCTCACCAAATTTCGTTCTTCTAGGTTAAACCGTTCCTTTACAGTAACCGTTTTCATGTTTAGGTTTCACTCTGTTTTCTCCTATATGGATACATGTAGTTGGAACTCTAAATCAAACACGGTTTGTGCTTGCTCTTTGAAACTTGGCACAATAATGTAGTTAGAAGTTCTATCGCTATGTTTTGTGTGCTATTGATGTAGCCCCAAGCAGAGACTGACGAGAATCCCTTTCATTGAAAGGGGTTGCCAAGCTTGCAAAATACTACGAGTTTCCTGAAATCTCAGCAAACATTTTTTCACCCAATCTTGATGATCCTTACAGGTAGTGATCAGTACACGAATCTCACTTGGCTCACTAAATTTCGTTCTTCTAGGTTAAACCGTTCCTTTGCAGTAACCGTTTTCATGTTTAGGTTTCACTCTGTTTTCTCCTATATGGATACATGTATTTGGAACTCTAAATCAAACACGGTTTGTGCTAGCTCTGTGAAACTTGGCACAATAATGTAGTTCCAAGTTCTATCGCTATGGTTTGTGTGCTATTGAAGTAGCCCCAAGCAGAGACTGACGAGAATCCCTTTCATTGAAAGGGGTTGCCAGGCTTCCAAAAAACTGCGAGTTTCCTGAAAACTCAGCAAACATTTTTTCACCCAATCTTGATGATACTTGCAGGTAGTGATCAGTACACGAATCTCACTTGGCTCACCAAATTTCGTTCTTCTAGGTTAAACCGTTCCTTTACAGTAACCGTTTTCATGTTTAGGTTTCACTCTGTTTTCTCCTATATGGATACATGTAGTTGGAACTCTAAATCAAACACAGTTTGTGCTAGCTCTTTGAAACTTGGCACAATAATATAGTTCCAAGTTCTATCGCTATGGTTTGTGTGCTATTGAAGTAGCCCCAAGCAGAAACTGACGAGAATCCCTTTCATTGAAAGGGGTTGCCAAGCTTCCAAAAAACTACGAGTTTCCTGAAATCTCTGCAAACATTTTTTCACCCAATCTTGATGATACTTCCATTTAATGATCAGTACACCAATCCCACTTGGCTCACCAAATTTCGTTCTTCTAGGTTAAACTGTTCCTTTACAGTAACCGTTTTCATGTTTAGGTTTCACTCTGTTTTCTCCTATATGGATACATGTAGTTGGAACTCTAAATCAGACACGGTTTGTGCTAGCTCTTTGAAACTTGGCACAATGATGTAGTTCAAAGTTCTATCGCTATGGTTTGTGTGCTATTGAAGTAGCCCCAAGCAGAGACTGACGAGAATCCCTTTCATTGAAAGGGGTTGCCAGGCTTCCAAAATACTAATAGTTTCCTGAAATCTCAGCAAACATTTTTTCACCCAATCTTGATGATACTTGCAGGTAGTGATCAGTACACGAATCTCACTTGGCTCACTAAATTTCGTTCTTCTAGGTTAAACCGTTCCTTTGCAGTAACCGTTTTCATGTTTAGGTTTCACTCTGTTTTCTCCTATATGGATACATGTAGTTGGAACTCTAAATCAAACACGGTTTGTGCTAGCTCTTTGAAACTTGGCACAATAATGTAGTTCCAAGTTCTATCGCTATGGTTTGTGTGCTATTGAAGTAGCCCCAAGCAGAGACTGACGAGAATCCCTTTCATTGAAAGGGGTTGCCAAGCTTCCAAAAAACTGCGAGTTTCCTGAAATCTCAGCAAACATTTTTTCACCCAATCTTGATGATACTTGCAGGTAGTAATCAGTACACGAATCTCACTTGGCTCACTAAATTTCGTTCTTCTAGGTTAAACCGTTCCTTTGCAGTAACCGTTTTCATGTTTAGGTTTCACTCTGTTTTCTCCTATATGGATACATGTAGTTGGAACTCTAAATCAGACACGGTTTGTGCTAGCTCTTTGAAACTTGGCACAATGATGTAGTTCCAAGTTCTATCGCTATGGTTTGTGTACTATTGAAGTAGCCCCAAGCAGAGACTGACGAGAATCCCTTTCATTGAAAGGGGTTGCCAGCCTTCCAAAAAACTGCGAGTTTCCTTCAATCTCAGCAACCATTTTTTCACCCAGTCTTGATGATACTTCCATTTAATGATCAGGACACCAATCCCACTTGGCTCACCAAATTTCGTTCTTCTAGGTTAAACCGTTCCTTTGCAGTAACCGTTTTCATGTTTAGGTTTCACTCTGTTTTCTCCTATATGGATACATGTAGTTGGAACTCTAAATCAAACACGGTTTGTGCTAGCTCTTTGAAACTTGGCACAATGATGTAGTTCCAAGTTCTATCGCTATGGTTTGTGTGCTATTGAAGTAGCCCCAAGCAGAGACTGACGAGAATCCCTTTCATTGAAAGGGGTTGCCAAGCTTCCAAAAAACTGCGAGTTTCCTGAAATCTCAGCAAACATTTTTTCACCCAATCTTGATGATACTTGCAGGTAGTGATCAGTACACGAATCTCACTTGGCTCACCAAATTTCGTTCTTCTAGGTTAAACCGTTCCTTTACAGTATCCGTTTTCATGTTTAGGTTTCACTCTGTTTTCTCCTATATGGATACATGTAGTTGGAACTCTAAATCAAACACGGTTTGTGCTTGCTCTTTGAAACTTGGCACAATAATGTAGTTCCAAGTTCTATCGCTATGGTTTGTGTGCTATTGAAGTAGCCCCAAGCAGAGACTGACGAGAATCCTTTCATTGAAAGGGGTTGCCAAGCTTGCAAAATACTACGAGTTTCCTGAAATCTCAGCAAACATTTTTTCACCCAATCTTGATGATACTTGCAGGTAGTGATCAGTGCACGAATCTCACTAAGCTCACTAAATTTCGTTCTTCTAGGTTAAACCATTCCTTTGCAGTAACCGTTTTCATGTTTAGGTTTCTCTCTGTTTTCTCCTATATGGATACATGTAGTTGGAACTCTAAATCAGACACGGTTTCTGCTAGCTCTTTGAAACTTGGCACAATGATATAGTTCCAAGTTCTATCGCTATGGTTTGTGTGCTATTGAAGTAGCCCCAAGCAGAGACTGACGAGAATCACATTCATTGAAAGGGGTTGCCAAGCTTCCAAAATACTGCGAGTTTCCTGAAATCTCAGCAAACATTTTTTCACCCAATCTTGATGATACTTGCAGGTAGTGATCAGTACACGAATCTCACTTGGCTCACTAAATTTCGTTCTTCTAGGTTAAACCGCTCCTTTGCAGTAACCGTTTTCATGTTTAGGTTTCACTCTGTTTTCTCCTATATTTATACATGCAGTTGGAACTCTAAATCAAACACCGTTTGTGCTAGCTCTTTGAAACTTGGCACAATAATGTAGTTCCAAGTTCTATCGCTATGGTTTGTGTGCTATTGAAGTAGCCCCAAGCAGAGACTGTCGAGAATCCCTTTCATTGAAAGGGGTTGCCAAGCTTCCAAAAAACTACGAGTTTCCTGAAATCTCAGCAAACATTTTTTCACCCAATCTTGATGATACTTCCATTTAATGATCAGTACACCAATCCCACTTGGCTCACCAAATTTCGTTCTTCTAGGTTAAACCGTTCCTTTGCAGTAACCGTTTTCATGTTTAGGTTTCACTCTGTTTTCTCCTATATGGATACATGTAGTTGGAACTCTAAATCAAACACGGTTTGTGCTAGCTCTTTGAAACTTGGCACAATAATGTAGTTCCAAGTTCTATCGCTATGGTTTGTGTGCTATTGAAGTAGCCCCAAGCAGAGACTGACGAGAATCCCTTTCATTGAAAGGGGTTGCCAGTCTTCCAAAAAACTGCGAGTTTCCTGAAATCTCAGCAAACATTTTTTCACCCAGTCTTGATGATACTTCCATTTAATGATCAGGACACCAATCCCACTTGGCTCACCAAATTTCGTTCTTCTAGGTTAAACCGTTCCTTTGCAGTAACCGTTTTCTTGTTTAGGTTTCACTCTGTTTTCTCCTATACGGATACATGTAGTTGGAACTCTAAATCAAACACGGTTTGTGCTAGCTCTTTCAAACTTGGCACAATAATGTAGTTCCAAGTTCTATCGCTATGGTTTGTGTGCTATAGAAGTAGCCCCAAGCAGAGACTGGCGAGAATCCCTTTCATTGAAAGGGGTTGCCAAGCTTGCAAAATACTAGGAGTTTCCTGAAATCTCAGCAAACATTTTTTCACCCAATCTTGATGATACTTCCATTTAATGATCAGTACACCAATCCCACTTGGCTCACCAAATTTCGTTCTTCTAGGTTAAACCGTTCCTTTGCAGTAACCGTTTTCATGTTTAGGTTTCACTCTGTTTTCTCCTATATGGATACATGTAGTTGGAACTCTAAATCAAACACGGTTTGTGCTAGCTCTTTGAAACTTGGCACAATAATGTAGTTCCAAGTTCTATCACTATGGTTTGCGTGCTATTGAAGTAGCCCCAAGCACAGACTGACGAGAATCACTTTCATTGAAAGGGGTTGCCAGCCTTCCAAAAAACTGCGAGTTTCCTGAAATCTCAGCAAACATTTTTTCACCCAATCTTGATGATACATGGAGGTAGTGATCAGTACACGAATCTCACTTGGCTCACCAAATTTCGTTCTTCTAGGTTAAACCGTTCCTTTACAGTATCCGTTTTCATGTTTAGGTTTCACTCTGTTTTCTCCTATATGGATACATGTAGTTGGAACTCTAAATCAAACACGGTTTGTGCTTGCTCTTTGAAACTTGGCACAATAATGTAGTTCCAAGTTCTATCGCTATGGTTTGTGTGCTATTGAAGTAGCCCCAAGCAGTGACTGAAGAGAATCCCTTTCATTGAAAGGGGTTGCCAAGCTGGCAAAATACTACGAGTTTCCTGAAATCTCAGCAAACATTTTTTCACCCAATGTTGATGATCCTTGCAGGTAGTGATCAGTACACGAATCTCACTTGGCTCACTAAATTTCGTTCTTCTAGGTTAAACCGTTCCTTTGCAGTAACCGTTTTCATGTTTAGGTTTCACTCTGTTTTCTCCTATATGGATACATGTAGTTGGAACTCTAAATCAAACACGGTTTGTGCTAGCTCTTTGAAACTTGGCACAATAATGTAGTTCCAAGTTCTATCGCTATGGTTTGTGTGCTATTGAAGTAGCCCCAAGCAGAGACTGACGAGAATCACTTTCATTGAAAGGGGTTGCCAGGCTTCCAAAAAACTGCGAGTTTCCTGAAATCTCAGCAAACATTTTTTCACCCAATCTTGATGATACTTGCAGGTAGTGATCAGTACACGAATCTCACTTGGCTCGCTAAATTTCGTTCTTCTATGTTAAACCGTTCCTCTGCAGTAACCGTTTTCATGTTTAGGTTTCACTCTGTTTTCTCCTATATGGATACATGTAGTTGGAACTCTAAATCAGACACGGTTTGTGCTAGCTCTTTGAAACTTGGCACAATGATGTAGTTCCAAGTTCTATCGCTATGGTTTGTGTGCTATTGAAGTAGCCCCAAGCAGAGACTGACGAGAATCCCTTTCATTGAAAGGGGTTGCCAGCCTTCCAAAAAACTGCGAGTTTCCTTCAATTTCAGCATACATTTTTTCACCCAATCTTGATGATACTTCCATTTAATGATCAGTACACCAATCCCACTTGGCTCACCAAATTTCGTTCGTCTATGTTAAACCGTTCCTTTGCAGTAACCGTTTTCATGTTTAGGTTTCACTCTGTTTTCTCCTATATGGATACATGTAGTTGGAACTCTAAATCAAACACGGTTTGTGCTAGCTCTTTGAAACTTGGCACAATAATGTAGTTCAAAGTTCTATCGCTATGGTTTGTGTGCTATTGAAGTAGCCCCAAGCAGAGACTGACGAGAATCCCTTTCATTGAAAGGGGTTGCCAGGCTTCCAAAATACTAATAGTTTCCTGAAATCTCAGCAAACATTTTTTCACCCAATCTTGATGATACTTGCAGGTAGTGATCAGTACACGAATCTCACTTGGCTCACTAAATTTCGTTCTTCTAGGTTAAACCGTTCCTTTGCAGTAACCGTTTTCATGTTTACTTTTCACTCTGTTTTCTCCTATATGGATACATGTAGTTGGAACTCTAAATCAAACACGGTTTGTGCTAGCTCTTTGAAACTTGGCACAATAATGTAGTTCCAAGTTATATCGCTATGGTTTGTGTGCTATTGAAGTAGCCCCAAGCAGAGACTGACGAGAATCACTTTCATTGAAAGGGGTTGCCAAGCTTCCAAAAAACTGCGAGTTTCCTGAAATCTCAGCAAACATTTTTTCACCCAATCTTGATGATACTTGCAGGTAGTAATCAGTACACGAATCTCACTTGGCTCACTAAATTTCGTTCTTCTAGGTTAAACCGTTCCTTTGCAGTAACCGTTTTCATGTTTAGGTTTCACTCTGTTTTCTCCTATATGGATACATGTAGTTGGAACTCTAAATCAGACACGGTTTGTGCTAGCTCTTTGAAACTTGGCACAATGATGTAGTTCCAAGTTCTATCGCTATGGTTTGTGTACTATTGAAGTAGCCCCAAGCAGAGACTGACGAGAATCCCTTTCATTGAAAGGGGTTGCCAGCCTTCCAAAAAACTGCGAGTTTCCTTCAATCTCAGCAACCATTTTTTCACCCAGTCTTGATGATACTTCCATTTAATGATCAGGACACCAATCCCACTTGGCTCACCAAATTTCGTTCTTCTAGGTTAAACCGTTCCTTTGCAGTAACCGTTTTCATGTTTAGGTTTCACTCTGTTTTCTCCTATATGGATACATGTAGTTGGAACTCTAAATCAAACACGGTTTGTGCTAGCTCTTTGAAACTTGGCACAATGATGTAGTTCCAAGTTCTATCGCTATGGTTTGTGTGCTATTGAAGTAGCCCCAAGCAGAGACTGACGAGAATCCCTTTCATTGAAAGGGGTTGCCAAGCTTCCAAAAAACTGCGAGTTTCCTGAAATCTCAGCAAACATTTTTTCACCCAATCTTGATGATACTTGCAGGTAGTGATCAGTACACGAATCTCACTTGGCTCACCAAATTTCGTTCTTCTAGGTTAAACCGTTCCTTTACAGTATCCGTTTTCATGTTTAGGTTTCACTCTGTTTTCTCCTATATGGATACATGTAGTTGGAACTCTAAATCAAACACGGTTTGTGCTTGCTCTTTGAAACTTGGCACAATAATGTAGTTCCAAGTTCTATCGCTATGGTTTGTGTGCTATTGAAGTAGCCCCAAGCAGAGACTGACGAGAATCCTTTCATTGAAAGGGGTTGCCAAGCTTGCAAAATACTACGAGTTTCCTGAAATCTCAGCAAACATTTTTTCACCCAATCTTGATGATCCTTGCAGGTAGTGATCAGTACACGAATCTCACTTGGCTCACTAAATTTCGTTCTTCTAGGTTAAACCGTTCCTTTGCAGTAACCGTTTTCATGTTTAGGTTTCACTCTGTTTTCTCCTATAT
Source organism: Urocitellus parryii (assembly GCF_045843805.1). Taxonomy (NCBI): domain Eukaryota; kingdom Metazoa; phylum Chordata; class Mammalia; order Rodentia; family Sciuridae; genus Urocitellus; species Urocitellus parryii. The sequence continues at coordinate 59,895 of NW_027554163.1, forward strand.
GGATACATGTAGTTGGAACTCTAAATCAGACACGGTTTGTGCTAGCTCTTTGAAACTTGGCACAATGATGTAGTTCCAAGTTCTATCGCTATGGTTTGTGTGCTATTGAAGTAGCCCCAAGCAGAGACTGACGAGAATCACTTTCATTGAAAGGGGTTGCCAAGCTTCCAAAATACTGCGAGTTTCCTGAAATCTCAGCAACCATTTTTTCACCCAATCTTGATGATACTTGCAGGTAGTGATCAGTACACGAATCTCACTTGGCTCACCAAATTTCGTTCTTCTAGGTTAAACCGTTCCTTTACAGTAACCGTTTTCATGTTTAGGTTTCACTCTGTTTTCTCCTATATGGATACATGTAGTTGGAACTCTAAATCAAACACGGTTTGTGCTAGCTCTTTGAAACTTGGCACAATAATGTATTTCCAAGTTCTATCGCTATGGTTTGTGTGCTATTGTAGTAGCCCCAAGCAGAGACTGACGAGAATCCCTTTCATTGAAAGGGGTTGCCCCGCTTCCAAAAAACTACGAGTTTCCTGAAATCTCAGCAAACATTTTTTCACCCAATCTTGATGATACATCCATTTAATGATCAGTACACCAATCCCACTTGGCTCACCAAATTTCGTTCTTCTAGGTTAAACCGTTCCTTTGCAGGAACCGTTTTCATGTTTAGGTTTCACTCTCTTTTCTCCTATATGGATACATGTAGTTGGAACTCTAAATCAAACACGGTTTGTGCTAGCTCTTTGAAACTTGGCACAATAATGTAGTTCCAAGTTCTATCGCTATGGTTTGTGTGCTATTGAAGTAGCCCCAAACACAGACTGACGAGAATCACTTTCATTGAAAGGGGTTGCCAGCCTTCCAAAAAACTGCGAGTTTCCTGAAATCTCAGCATACATATTTTCACCCAATCTTGATGATACTTCCATTTAATGATCAGTACACCAATCCCACTTGGCTCACCAAATTTCGTTCTTCTATGTTAAACCGTTCCTTTGCAGTAACCGTTTTCATGTTTAGGTTTCACTCTGTTTTCTCCTATATGGATACATGTAGTTGGAACTCTAAATCAGACACGGTTTGTGCTAGCTCTTTGAAACTTGGCACAATGATGTAGTTCAAAGTTCTATCGCTATGGTTTGTGTGCTATTGAAGTAGCCCCAAGCAGAGACTGACGAGAATCCCTTTCATTGAAAGGGGTTGCCAGGCTTCCAAAATACTAATAGTTTCCTGAAATCTCAGCAAACATTTTTTCACCCAATCTTGATGATACTTGCAGGTAGTGATCAGTACACGAATCTCACTTGGCTCACTAAATTTCGTTCTTCTAGGTTAAACCGTTCCTTTGCAGTAACCGTTTTCATGTTTAGGTTTCACTCTGTTTTCTCCTATATGGATACATGTAGTTGGAACTCTAAATCAAACACGGTTTGTGCTAGCTCTTTGAAACTTGGCACAATAATGTAGTTCCAAGTTCTATCGCTATGGTTTGTGTGCTATTGAAGTAGCCCCAAGCAGAGACTGACGAGAATCACTTTCATTGAAAGGGGTTGCCAAGCTTCCAAAAAACTGCGAGTTTCCTGAAATCTCAGCAAACATTTTTTCACCCAATCTTGATGATACTTGCAGGTAGTAATCAGTACACGAATCTCACTTGGCTCACTAAATTTCGTTCTTCTAGGTTAAACCGTTCCTTTGCAGTAACCGTTTTCATGTTTAGGTTTCACTCTGTTTTCTCCTATATGGATACATGTAGTTGGAACTCTAAATCAGACACGGTTTGTGCTAGCTCTTTGAAACTTGGCACAATGATGTAGTTCCAAGTTCTATCGCTATGGTTTGTGTGCTATTGAAGTAGCCCCAAGCAGAGACTGACGAGAATCCCTTTCATTGAAAGGGGTTGCCAAGCTTCCAAAATACTGCGAGTTTCCTGAAATCTCAGCAAACATTTTTTCACCCAATCTTGATGATACTTGCAGGTAGTGATCAGTACACGAATCTCACTTGGCTCACCAAATTTCGTTCTTCTAGGTTAAACCGTTCCTTTACAGTAACCCTTTTCATGTTTAGGTTTCACTCTGTTTTCTCCTATATGGATACATGTAGTTGGAACTCTAAATCAAACACGGTTTGTGCTAGCTCTCTGAAATTTGGCACAATCATGTAGTTCCAAGTTCTATCGCTACGGTTTGTGTGCTATTGAAGTAGCCCCAAGCAGAGACTGACGAGAATCCCTTTCATTGAAAGGGGTTGCCAAGCTTGCAAAATACTACGAGTTTCCTGAAATCTCAGCAAATATTTTTTCACCCAATCTTGATGATCTTTGCAGGTAGTGATCAGTACACGAATCTCACTTGGCTCACTAAATTTCGTTCTTCTAGGTTAAACCGTTCCTTTGCAGTAACCGTTTTCATGTTTAAGTTTCACTCTGTTTTCTCCTATATGGATACATGTAGTTGGAACTCTAAATCAAACACGGTTTGTGCTAGCTCTTTGAAACTTGGCACAAAAATGTAGTTCCAAGTTCTATCGCTATGGTTTGTGTGCTATTGAAGTAGCCCCAAGCAGAGACTGACGAGAATCACTTTCATTGAAAGGGGTTGCCAGGCTTCCAAAAAACTGCGAGTTTCCTGAAATCTCAGCAAACATTTTTTCACCCAATCTTGATGATACTTGCAGGTAGTGATCAGTGCACGAATCTCACTAAGCTCACTAAATTTCGTTCTTCTAGGTTAAACCATTCCTTTGCAGTAACCGTTTTCATGTTTAGGTTTCTCTCTGTTTTCTCCTATATGGATACATGTAGTTGGAACTCTAAATCAGACACGGTTTCTGCTAGCTCTTTGAAACTTGGCACAATGATATAGTTCCAAGTTCTATCGCTATGGTTTGTGTGCTATTGAAGTAGCCCCAAGCAGAGACTGTCGAGAATCCCTTTCATTGAAAGGGGTTGCCAAGCTTCCAAAATACTGCGAGTTTCCTGAAATCTCAGCAAACATTTTTTCACCCAATCTTGATGATACTTGCAGGTAGTGATCAGTACACGAATCTCACTTGGCTCACTAAATTTCGTTCTTCTAGGTTAAACCGCTCCTTTGCAGTAACCGTTTTCATGTTTAGGTTTCACTCTGTTTTCTCCTATATGGATACATGTAGTTGGAACTCTAAATCAAACACCGTTTGTGCTAGCTCTTTGAAACTTGGCACAATAATGTAGTTCCAAGTTCTATCGCTATGGTTTGTGTGCTATTGAAGTAGCCCCAAGCAGAGACTGTCGAGAATCCCTTTCATTGAAAGGGGTTGCCAAGCTTCCAAAAAACTACGAGTTTCCTGAAATCTCAGCAAACATTTTTTCACCCAATCTTGATGATACTTCCATTTAATGATCAGTACACCAATCCCACTTGGCTCACCAAATTTCGTTCTTCTAGGTTAAACCGTTCCTTTGCAGTAACCGTTTTCATGTTTAGGTTTCACTCTGTTTTCTCCTATATGGATACATGTAGTTGGAACTCTAAATCAAACACGGTTTGTGCTAGCTCTTTGAAACTTGGCACAATAATGTAGTTCCAAGTTCTATCGCTATGGTTTGTGTGCTATTGAAGTAGCCCCAAGCAGAGACTGACGAGAATCCCTTTCATTGAAAGGGGTTGCCAGTCTTCCAAAAAACTGCGAGTTTCCTGATATCTCAGCAAACATTTTTTCACCCAGTCTTGATGATACTTCCATTTAATGATCAGGACACCAATCCCACTTGGCTCACCAAATTTCGTTCTTCTAGGTTAAACCGTTCCTTTGCAGTAACCGTTTTCTAGTTTAGGTTTCACTCTGTTTTCTCCTATACGGATACATGTAGTTGGAACTCTAAATCAAACACGGTTTGTGCTAGCTCTTTCAAACTTGGCACAATAATGTAGTTCCAAGTTCTATCGCTATGGTTTGTGTGCTATAGAAGTAGCCCCAAGCAGAGACTGGCGAGAATCCCTTTCATTGAAAGGGGTTGCCAAGCTTGCAAAATACTAGGAGTTTCCTGAAATCTCAGCAAACATTTTTTCACCCAATCTTGATGATACTTCCATTTAATGATCAGTACACCAATCCCACTTGGCTCACCAAATTTCGTTCTTCTAGGTTAAACCGTTCCTTTGCAGTAACCGTTTTCATGTTTAGGTTTCACTCTGTTTTCTCCTATATGGATACATGTAGTTGGAACTCTAAATCAAACACGGTTTGTGCTAGCTCTTTGAAACTTGGCACAATAATGTAGTTCCAAGTTCTATCACTATGGTTTGCGTGCTATTGAAGTAGCCCCAAGCACAGACTGACGAGAATCACTTTCATTGAAAGGGGTTGCTAGCCTTCCAAAAAACTGCGAGTTTCCTGAAATCTCAGCAAACATTTTTTCACCCAATCTTGATGATACATGGAGGTAGTGATCAGTACACGAATCTCACTTGGCTCACTAAATTTCGTTCTTCTAGGTTAAACCGTTCCTTTACAGTATCCGTTTTCATGTTTAGGTTTCACTCTGTTTTCTCCTATATGGATACATGTAGTTGGAACTCTAAATCAAACACGGTTTGTGCTTGCTCTTTGAAACTTGGCACAATAATGTAGTTCCAAGTTCTATCGCTATGGTTTGTGTGCTATTGAAGTAGCCCCAAGCAGTGACTGAAGAGAATCCCTTTCATTGAAAGGGGTTGCCAAGCTGGCAAAATACTACGAGTTTCCTGAAATCTCAGCAAACATTTTTTCACCCAATGTTGATGATCCTTGCAGGTAGTGATCAGTACACGAATCTCACTTGGCTCACTAAATTTCGTTCTTCTAGGTTAAACCGTTCCTTTGCAGTAACCGTTTTCATGTTTAGGTTTCACTCTGTTTTCTCCTATATGGATACATGTAGTTGGAACTCTAAATCAAACACGGTTTGTGCTAGCTCTTTGAAACTTGGCACAATAATGTAGTTCCAAGTTCTATCGCTATGGTTTGTGTGCTATTGAAGTAGCCCCAAGCAGAGACTGACGAGAATCCCTTTCATTGAAAGGGGTTGCCAGCCTTCCAAAAAACTGCGAGTTTCCTTCAATTTCAGCATACATTTTTTCACCCAATCTTGATGATACTTCCATTTAATGATCAGTACAGCAATCCCACTTGGCTCACCAAATTTCGTTCGTCTATGTTAAACCGTTCCTTTGCAGTAACCGTTTTCATGTTTAGGTTTCACTCTGTTTTCTCCTATATGGATACATGTAGTTGGAACTCTAAATCAAACACGGTTTGTGCTAGCTCTTTGAAACTTGGCACAATAATGTAGTTCCAAGTTCTATCGCTATGGTTTGTGTGCTATTGAAGTAGCCCCAAGCAGAGACTGACGAGAATCCCTTTCATTGAAAGGGGTTGCCAGCCTTCCAAAAAACTGCGAGTTTCCTGAAATCTCAGCAAACATTTTTTCACCCAATCTTGATGATACTTGCAGGTAGTGATCAGTACACGAATCTCACTTGGCTCACCAAATTTTGTTCTTCTAGGTTAAACCGTTCCTTTACAGTAACCGTTTTCATGTTTAGGTTTCACTCTGTTTTCTCCTATATGGATACATGTAGTTGGAACTCTAAATCAAACACGGTTTGTGCTTGCTCTTTGAAACTTGGCACAATAATGTAGTTCCAAGTTCTATCGCTATGGTTTGTGTGCTATTGAAGTAGCCCCAAGCAGAGACTGACGAGAATCCCTTTCATTGAAAAAGGTTGCCAAGCTTGCAAAATACTACGAGTTTCCTGAAATCTCAGCAAACATTTTTTCACCCAATCTTGATGATCCTTGCAGGTAGTGATCAGTACACGAATCTCACTTGGCTCACTAAATTTCGTTCTTCTAGGTTAAACCGTTCCTTTGCAGTAACCGTTTTCATGTTTAGGTTTCACTCTGTTTTCTCCTATATGGATACATGTAGTTGGAACTCTAAATCAGACACGGTTTGTGCTAGCTCTTTGAAACTTGGCACAATGATGTAGTTCCAAGTTCTATCGCTATGGTTTGTGTGCTATTGAAGTAGCCCCAAGCAGAGACTGACGAGAATCACTTTCATTGAAAGGGGTTGCCAAGCTTCCAAAATACTGCGAGTTTCCTGAAATCTCAGCAACCATTTTTTCACCCAATCTTGATGATACTTGCAGGTAGTGATCAGTACACGAATCTCACTTGGCTCACCAAATTTCGTTCTTCTAGGTTAAACCGTTCCTTTACAGTAACCGTTTTCATGTTTAGGTTTCACTCCGTTTTCTCCTATATGGATACATGTAGTTGGAACTCTAAATCAAACACGGTTTGTGCTTGCTCTTTGAAACTTGGCACAATAATGTAGTTCCAAGTTCTATCGCTATGGTTTGTGTGCTATTGATGTAGCCCCAAGCAGAGACTGACGAGAATCCCTTTCATTGTAAGGGGTTGCCAAGCTTGCAAAATACTACGAGTTTCCTGAAATCTCAGCAAACATTTTTTCACCCAATCTTGATGATACTTGCAGGTAGTGATCAGTACACGAATCTCACTTGGCTCACTAAATTTCGTTCTTCTAGGTTAAACCGTTCTTTTGCAGTAACCGTTTTCATGTTTAGGTTTCACTCTGTTTTCTCCTATATGGATACATGTAGTTGGAACTCTAAATCAGACACGGTTTGTGCTAGCTCTTTGAAACTTGGCACAATGATATAGTTCCAAGTTCTATCGCTATGGTTTGTGTGCTATTGAAGTAGCCCCAAGCAGAGACTGACGAGAATCACATTCATTGAAAGGGGTTGCCAAGCTTCCAAAATACTGCGAGTTTCCTGAAATCTCAGCAAACATTTTTTCACCCAATCTTGATGATACTTGCAGGTAGTGATCAGTACACGAATCTCACTTGGCTCACTAAATTTCGTTCTTCTAGGTTAAACCGTTCCTTTGCAGTAACCGTTTTCATGTTTAGGTTTCACTCTGTTTTCTCCTATATGGATACATGTAGTTGGAACTCTAAATCAAACACGGTTTGTGCTAGCTCTTTGAAACTTGGCACAATAATGTAGTTCCAAGTTCTATCGCTATGGTTTGTGTGCTATTGAAGTAGCCCCAAGCAGAGACTGACGAGAATCCCTTTCATTGAAAGGGGTTGCCAAGCTTCCAAAAAACTACGAGTTTCCTGAAATCTCAGCAAACATTTTTTCACCCAATCTTGATGATACTTCCATTTAATGATCAGTACACCAATCCCACTTGGCTCACCAAATTTCGTTCTTCTAGGTTAAACCGTTCCTTTGCAGTAACCGTTTTCATGTTTAGGTTTCACTCTGTTTTCTCCTATATGGATACATGTAGTTGGAACTCTAAATCAGACACGGTTTGTGCTAGCTCTTTGAAACTTGGCACAATGATGTAGTTCCAAGTTCTATCGCTATGGTTTGTGTGCTATTGAAGTAGCCCCAAGCAGAGACTGACGAGAATCACTTTCATTGAAAGGGGTTGCCAAGCTTCCAAAATACTGCGAGTTTCCTGAAATCTCAGCAAACATTTTTTCACCCAATCTTGATGATACTTGCAGGTAGTGATCAGTACACGAATCTCACTTGGCTCACCAAATTTCGTTCTTCTAGGTTAAACCGTTCCTTTGCAGTAACCGTTTTCTTGTTTAGGTTTCACTCTGTTTTCTCCTATATGGATACATGTAGTTGGAACTCTAAATCAAACACGGTTTGTGCTAGCTCTTTGAAACTTGGCACAATAATGTAGTTCCAAGTTCTATCGCTATGGTTTGTGTGCTATTGAAGTAGCCCCAAGCAGAGACTGACGAGAATCCCTTTCATTGAAAGGGGTTGCCAAGCTTGCAAAATACTAGGAGTTTCCTGAAATCTCAGCAAACATTTTTTCACCCAATCTTTATGATACTTCCATTTAATGATCAGTACACCAATCCCACTTGGCTCACCAAATTTCGTTCTTCTAGGTTAAACCATTCCTTTGCAGTAACCGTTTTCATGTTTAGGTTTCACTCTGTTTTCTCCTATATGGATACATGTAGTTGGAACTCTAAATCAAACACGGTTTGTGCTAGCTCTTTGAAACTTGGCACAATAATGTAGTTCCAAGTTCTATCGCTATGGTTTGTGTGCTATTGAAGTAGCCCCAAGCAGAGACTGACGAGAATCCCTTTCATTGAAAGGGGTTGCCAGGCTTCCAAAAAACTGCGAGATTCCTGAAAACTCAGCAAACATTTTTTCACCCAATCTTGATGATCCTTGCCGGTAGTGATCAGTACACGAATCTCACTTGGCTCACTAAATTTGGTTCTTCTAGATTAAACCGTTCCTTTGCAGTAACCGTTTTCATGTTTATGTTTCACTCTGTTTTCTCCTATATGGATACATGTAGTTGGAACTCTAAATCAAACACGGTTTGTGCTAGCTCTTTGAAACTTGGCACAATAATGTAGTTCCAAGTTCTATCGCTATGGTTTGTGTGCTATTGAAGTAGCCCCAAGCAGAGACTGACGAGAATCACTTTCATTGAAAGGGGTTGCCAGGCTTCCAAAAAACTGCGAGTTTCCTGAAATCTCAGCAAACATTTTTTCACCCAATCTTGATGATACTTGCAGGTAGTAATCAGTACACGAATCTGACTTGGCTCACTAAATATCGTTATTCTAGGTTAAACCGTTCCTTTGCAGTAACCGTATTCATGTTTAAGTTTCACTCTGTTTTCTCCTATATGGATACATGTAGTTGGAACTCTAAATCAAACACGGTTTGTGCTAGCTCTTTGAAACTTGGCACAATAATGTAGTTCCAAGTTCTATCGCTATGGTTTGTGTGCTATTGAAGTAGCCCCAAGCAGAGACTGACGAGAATCACTTTCATTGAAAGGGGTTGCCAGGCTTCCAAAAACTGCGAGTTTCCTGAAATCTCAGCAAACATTTTTTCACCCAATCTTGATGATACTTGCAGGTAGTGATCAGTACACGAATCTCACTTGGCTCACTAAATTTCGTTCTTCTAGGTTAAACCGTTCCTTTGCAGTAACCGTTTTCATGTTTAGGTTTCACTCTGTTTTCTCCTATATGGATACATGTAGTTGGAACTCTAAATCAAACACGGTTTGTGCTAGCTCTTTGAAACTTGGCACAATAATGTAGTTCCAAGTTCTATCGCTATGGTTTGTGTGCTATTGAAGTAGCCCCAAGCAGAGACTGACGAGAATCCCTTTCATTGAAAGGGGTTGCCAGGCTTCCAAAAAACTGCGAGTTTCCTGAAATCTCAGCAAACATTTTTTCACCCATTCTTGATGATACTTCCATTTAATGATCAGGACACCAATCCCACTTGGCTCACCAAATTTCGTTCTTCTAGGTTAAACCGTTCCTTTGCAGTAACCGTTTTCTTGTTTAGGTTTCACTCTGTTTTCTCCTATATGGATACATGTAGTTGGAAACTCTAAATCAAACACGGTTTGTGCTAGCTCTTTGAAACTTGGCACAATAATGTAGTTCCAAGTTCTATCGCTATGGTTTGTGTGCTATTGAAGTAGCCCCAAGCAGAGACTGACGAGAATCCCTTTCATTGAAAGGGGTTGCCAAGCTTGCAAAATACTAGGAGTTTCCTCAAATCTCAGCAAACATTTTTTCACCCAATCTTTATGATACTTCCATTTAATGATCAGTACACCAATCCCCACTTGGCTCACCAAATTTCGTTCTTCTAGGTTAAACCATTCCTTTGCAGTAACCGTTTTCATGTTTAGGTTTCACTCTGTTTTCTCCTATATGGATACATGTAGTTGGAACTCTAAATCAAACACGGTTTGTGCTAGCTCTTTGAAACTTGGCACAATAATGTAGTTCCAAGTTCTATCGCTATGGTTTGTGTGCTATTGAAGTAGCCCCAAGCAGAGACTGACGAGAATCCCTTTCATTGAAAGGGGTTGCCAGGCTTCCAAAAAACTGCGAGATTCCTGAAAACTCAGCAAACATTTTTTCACCCAATCTTGATGATCCTTGCCGGTAGTGATCAGTACACGAATCTCACTTGGCTCACTAAATTTGGTTCTTCTAGGTTAAACCGTTCCTTTGCAGTAACCGTTTTCATGTTTATGTTTCACTCTGTTTTCTCCTATATGGATACATGTAGTTGGAACTCTAAATCAAACACGGTTTGTGCTAGCTCTTTGAAACTTGGCACAATAATGTAGTTCCAAGTTCTATCGCTATGGTTTGTGTGCTATTGAAGTAGCCCCAAGCAGAGACTGACGAGAATCACTTTCATTGAAAGGGGTTGCCAGGCTTCCAAAAAACTGCGAGTTTCCTGAAATCTCAGCAAACATTTTTTCACCCAATCTTGATGATACTTGCAGGTAGTAATCAGTACACGAATCTGACTTGGCTCACTAAATATCGTTATTCTAGGTTAAACCGTTCCTTTGCAGTAACCGTATTCATGTTTAAGTTTCACTCTGTTTCTCCTATATGGATACATGTAGTTGGAACTCTAAATCAAACACGGTTTGTGCTAGCTCTTTGAAACTTGGCACAATAATGTAGTTCCAAGTTCTATCGCTATGGTTTGTGTGCTATTGATGTAGCCCCAAGCAGAGACTGACGAGAATCACTTTCATTGAAAGGGGTTGCCAGGCTTCCAAAAACTGCGAGTTTCCTGAAATCTCAGCAAACATTTTTTCACCCAATCTTGATGATACTTGCAGGTAGTGATCAGTACACGAATCTCACTTGGCTCACTAAATTTCGTTCTTCTAGGTTAAACCGTTCCTTTGCAGTAACCGTTTTCATGTTTAGGTTTCACTCTGTTTTCTCCTATATGGATACATGTAGTTGGAACTCTAAATCAAACACGGTTTGTGCTAGCTCTTTGAAACTTGGCACAATAATGTAGTTCCAAGTTCTATCGCTATGGTTTGTGTGCTATTGAAGTAGCCCCAAGCAGAGACTGACGAGAATCACTTTCATTGAAAGGGGTTGCCAGGCTTCCAAAAAACTGCGAGTTTCCTGAAATGTCAGCAAACATTTTTTCACCCAATCTTGATGATACTTGCAGGTAGTCATCAGTGCACGAATCTCACTTGGCTCACTAAATTTCGTCTTCTAGGTTAAACCGTTCCTTTGCAGTAACCGTTTTCATGTTTAGGTTTCACTCTGTTTTCTCCTATATGGATACATGTACTTGGAACTCTAAATCAGACACGGTTTGTGCTAGCTCTTTGAAACTTGGCACAATGATGTAGTTCCAAGTTCTATCGCTATGGTTTGTGTGCTATTGAAGTAGCCCCAAGCAGAGACTGACGAGAATCCCTTTCATTGAAAGGGGTTGCCAAGCTTCCAAAATACTACGAGTTTCCTGAAATCTCAGCAAACATTTTTTCACCCAATCTTGATGATACTTCCATTTAATGATCAGTACACCAATCCCACTTGGCTCACCAAATTTCGTTCTTCTAGGTTAAACCGTTCCTTTGCAGTAACCGTTTTCATGTTTAGGTTTCACTCTGTTTTCTCCTATATGGATACATGTAGTTGGAACTCTAAATCAAACACGGTTTGTGCTAGCTCTTTGAAACTCGGCACAATAATGTAGTTCCAAGTTCTATCGCTATGGTTTGTGTGCTATTGAAGTAGCCCCAAGCAGAGACTGACGAGAATCCCTTTCATTGAAAGGGGTTGCCAAGCTTCCAAAAAACTGCGAGTTTCCTGAAAACTCAGCAAACATTTTTTCACCCAATCTTGATGATACTTGCAGGTAGTGATCAGTACACGAATCTCACTTGGCTCACCAAATTTCGTTCTTCTAGGTTAAACCGTTCCTTTACAGTAACCGTTTTCATGTTTAGGTTTCACTCTGTTTTCTCCTATATGGATACATGTAGTTGGAACTCTAAATCAAACACGGTTTGTGCTAGCTCTTTGAAACTTGGCACAATAATGTAGTTCCAAGTTCTATCGCTATGGTTTGTGTGCTATTGAAGTAGCCCCAAGCAGAGACTGACGAGAATCACTTTCATTGAAAGGGGTTGCCAGGCTTCCAAAAAACTGCGAGTTTCCTGAAATCTCAGCAAACATTTTTTCACCCAATCTTGATGATACTTGCAGGTAGTGATCAGTACACGAATCTCACTTGGCTCACTAAATTTCGTTCTTCTAGGTTAAACCGTTCCTTTGCAGTAACCGTTTTCATGTTTAGGTTTCCACTCTGTTTTCTCCTATATGGATACATGTAGTTGGAACTCTAAATCAAACACGGTTTGTGCTAGCTCTTTGAAACTTGGCACAATAATGTAGTTCCAAGTTCTATCGCTATGGTTTGTGTGCTATTGAAGTAGCCCCAAGCAGAGACTGACGAGAATCCCTTTCATTGAAAGGGGTTGCCAGGCTTCCAAAAAACTGCGAGTTTCCTGAAATCTCAGCAAACATTTTTTCACCCAGTCTTGATGATACTTCCATTTAATGATCAGGACACCAATCCCACTTGGCTCACCAAATTTCGTTCTTCTAGGTTAAACCGTTCCTTTGCAGTAACCGTTTTCTTGTTTAGGTTTCACTCTGTTTTCTCCTATATGGATACATGTAGTTGGAACTCTAAATCAAACACGGTTTGTGCTAGCTCTTTGAAACTTGGCACAATAATGTAGTTCCAAGTTCTATCGCTATGGTTTGTGTGCTATTGAAGTAGCCCCAAGCAGAGACTGACGAGAATCCCTTTCATTGAAAGGGGTTGCCAAGCTTGCAAAATACTAGGAGTTTCCTCAAATCTCAGCAAACATTTTTTCACCCAATCTTTATGATACTTCCATTTAATGATCAGTACACCAATCCCACTTGGCTCACCAAATTTCGTTCTTCTAGGTTAAACCATTCCTTTGCAGTAACCGTTTTCATGTTTAGGTTTCACTCTGTTTTCTCCTATATGGATACATGTAGTTGGAACTCTAAATCAAACACGGTTTGTGCTAGCTCTTTGAAACTTGGCACAATAATGTAGTTCCAAGTTCTATCGCTATGGTTTGTGTGCTATTGAAGTAGCCCCAAGCAGAGACTGACGAGAATCCCTTTCATTGAAAGGGGTTGCCAGGCTTCCAAAAAACTGCGAGATTCCTGAAAACTCAGCAAACATTTTTTCACCCAATCTTGATGATCCTTGCCGGTAGTGATCAGTACACGAATCTCACTTGGCTCACTAAATTTGGTTCTTCTAGGTTAAACCGTTCCTTTGCAGTAACCGTTTTCATGTTTATGTTTCACTCTGTTTTCTCCTATATGGATACATGTAGTTGGAACTCTAAATCAAACACGGTTTGTGCTAGCTCTTTGAAACTTGGCACAATAATGTAGTTCCAAGTTCTATCGCTATGGTTTGTGTGCTATTGAAGTAGCCCCAAGCAGAGACTGACGAGAATCCCTTTCATAGAAAGTGGTTGCCAGGCTTCCAAAAAACTGCGAGTTTCCTGAAATCTCAGCAAACATTTTTTCACCCAATCTTGATGATACTTTGCAGGTAGTAATCAGTACACGAATCTGACTTGGCTCACTAAATATCGTTATTCTAGGTTAAACCGTTCCTTTGCAGTAACCGTATTCATGTTTAAGTTTCACTCTGTTTTCTCCTATATGGATACATGTAGTTGGAACTCTAAATCAAACACGGTTTGTGCTAGCTCTTTGAAACTTGGCACAATAATGTAGTTCCAAGTTCTATCGCTATGGTTTGTGTGCTATTGAAGTAGCCCCAAGCAGAGACTGACGAGAATCACTTTCATTGAAAGGGGTTGCCAGGCTTCCAAAAAACTGCGAGTTTCCTGAAATCTCAGCAAACATTTTTTCACCCAATCTTGATGATACTTGCAGGTAGTGATCAGTACACGAATCTCACTTGGCTCACTAAATTTCGTTCTTCTAGGTTAAACCGTTCCTTTGCAGTAACCGTTTTCATGTTTAGGTTTCACTCTGTTTTCTCCTATATGGATACATGTAGTTGGAACTCTAAATCAAACACGGTTTGTGCTAGCTCTTTGAAACTTGGCACAATAATGTAGTTCCAAGTTCTATCGCTATGGTTTGTGTGCTATTGAAGTAGCCCCAAGCAGAGACTGACGAGAATCACTTTCATTGAAAGGGGTTGCCAGGCTTCCAAAAAACTGCGAGTTTCCTGAAATGTCAGCAAACATTTTTTCACCCAATCTTGATGATACTTGCAGGTAGTCATCAGTGCACGAATCTCACTTGGCTCACTAAATTTCGTCTTCTAGGTTAAACCGTTCCTTTGCAGTAACCGTTTTCATGTTTAGGTTTCACTCTGTTTTCTCCTATATGGATACATGTACTTGGAACTCTAAATCAGACACGGTTTGTGCTACCTCTTTGAAACTTGGCACAATGATGTAGTTCCAAGTTCTATCGCTATGGTTTGTGTGCTATTGAAGTAGCCCCAAGCAGAGACTGACGAGAATCCCTTTCATTGAAAGGGGTTGCCAAGCTTCCAAAATACTACGAGTTTCCTGAAATCTCAGCAAACATTTTTTCACCCAATCTTGATGATACTTCCATTTAATGATCAGTACACCAATCCCACTTGGCTCACCAAATTTCGTTCTTCTAGGTTAAACCGTTCCTTTGCAGTAACCGTTTTCATGTTTAGGTTTCACTCTGTTTTCTCCTATATGGATACATGTAGTTGGAACTCTAAATCAAACACGGTTTGTGCTAGCTCTTTGAAACTTCGGCACAATAATGTAGTTCCAAGTTCTATCGCTATGGTTTGTGTGCTATTGAAGTAGCCCCAAGCAGAGACTGACGAGAATCCCTTTCATTGAAAGGGGGTTGCCAAGCTTCCAAAAAACTGCGAGTTTCCTGAAAACTCAGCAAACATTTTTTCACCCAATCTTGATGATACTTGCAGGTAGTGATCAGTACACGAATCTCACTTGGCTCACCAAATTTCGTTCTTCTAGGTTAAACCGTTCCTTTACAGTAACCGTTTTCATGTTTAGGTTTCACTCTGTTTTCTCCTATATGGATACATGTAGTTGGAACTCTAAATCAAACACGGTTTGTGCTTGCTCTTTGAAACTTGGCACAATAATGTAGTTCCAAGTTCTATCGCTATGGTTTGTGTGCTATTGATGTAGCCCCAAGCAGAGACTGACGAGAATCCCTTTCATTGTAAGGGGTTGCCAAGCTTGCAAAATACTACGAGTTTCCTGAAATCTCAGCAAACATTTTTTCACCCAATCTTGATGATCCTTGCAGGTAGTGATCAGTACACGAATCTCACTTGGCTCACTAAATTTCGTTCTTCTAGGTTAAACCGTTCCTTTGCAGTAACCGTTTTCATGTTTAGGTTTCACTCTGTTTTCTCCTATATGGATACATGTAGTTGGAACTCTAAATCAAACACGGTTTGTGCTAGCTCTTTGAAACTTGGCACAATAATGTAGTTCCAAGTTCTATCGCTATGGTTTGTGTGCTATTGAAGTAGCCCCAAGCACAGACTGACGAGAATCCCTTTCATTGAAAGGGGTTGCCAGGCTTCCAAAAAACTACGAGTTTCCTGAAATCTCAGCAAACATTTTTTCACCCAATCTTGATGATACTTCCATTTAATGATCAGTACACCAATCCCACTTGGCTCACCAAATTTCGTTCTTCTAGGTTAAACCGTTCCTTTGCAGTAACCGTTTTCATGTTTAGGTTTCACTCTGTTTTCTCCTATATGGATACATGTAGTTGGAACTCTAAATCAAACACGGTTTGTGCCAGCTCTTTGAAACTTGGCACAATAAATGTAGTTCCAAGTTCTATCGCTATGGTTTGTGTGCTATTGAAGTAGCCCCAAGCAGAGACTGACGAGAATCACTTTCATTGAAAGGGGTTGCCAGGCTTCCAAAAAACTGCGAGTTTCCTGAAATCTCAGCAAACATTTTTTCACCCAATCTTGATGATACTTGCAGGTAGTAATCAGTACACGAATCTCACTTGGCTCACTAAATTTCGTTCTTCTAGGTTAAACCGTTCTTTTGCAGTAACCGTTTTCATGTTTAGGTTTCACTCTGTTTTCTCCTATATGGATACATGTAGTTGGAACTCTAAATCAGACACGGTTTGTGCTAGCTCTTTGAAACTTGGCACAATGATATAGTTCCAAGTTCTATCGCTATGGTTTGTGTGCTATTGAAGTAGCCCCAAACACAGACTGACGAGAATCACTTTCATTGAAAGGGGTTGCCAAGCTTCCAAAATACTGCGAGTTTCCTGAAATCTCAGCAACCATTTTTTCACCCAATCTTGATGATACTTGCAGGTAGTGATCAGTACACGAATCTCACTTGGCTCACTAAATTTCGTTCTTCTAGGTTAAACCGTTCCTTTGCAGTAACCGTTTTCATGTTTAGGTTTCACTCTGTTTTCTCCCTATATGGATACATGTAGTTGGAACTCTAAATCAAACACGGTTTGTGCTAGCTCTTTGAAACTTGGCACAATAATGTAGTTCCAAGTTCTATCGCTATGGTTTGTGTGCTATTGAAGTAGCCCCAAGCAGAGACTTACGAGAATCCCTTTCATTGAAAGGGGTTGCCAAGCTTCCAAAAAACTACGAGTTTCCTGAAATCTCAGCAAACATTTTTTCACCCAATCTTGATGATACTTCCATTTAATGATCAGTACACCAATCCCACTTGGCTCACCAAATTTCGTTCTTCTAGGTTAAACCGTTCCTTTGCAGTAACCGTTTTCATGTTTAGGTTTCACTCTGTTTTCTCCTATATGGATACATGTAGTTGGAACTCTAAATCAAACACGGTTTGTGCTAGCTCTTTGAAACTTGGCACAATAATGTAGTTCCAAGTTCTATCGCTATGGTTTGTGTGCTATTGAAGTAGCCCCAAGCAGAGACTGACGAGAATCACTTTCATTGAAAGGGGTTGCCAGGCTTCCAAAAAACTGCGAGTTTCCTGAAATGTCAGCAAACATTTTTCACCCAATCTTGATGATACTTGCAGGTAGTGATCAGTGCACGAATCTCACTTGGCTCACTAAATTTCGTCTTCTAGGTTAAACCGTTCCTTTGCAGTAACCGTTTTCATGTTTAGGTTTCACTCTGTTTTCTCCTATATGGATACATGTAGTTGGAACTCTAAATCAGACAGGGTTTGTGCTAGCTCTTTGAAACTTGGCACAATGATGTAGTTCCAAGTTCTATCGCTATGGTTTGTGTGCTATTGAAGTAGCCCCAAGCAGAGACTGACGAGAATCCCTTTCATTGAAAGGGGTTGCCAAGCTTGCAAAATACTACGAGTTTCCTGAAATCTCAGCAAACATTTTTTCACCCAATCTTGATGATCCTTGCAGGTAGTGATCAGTACACGAATCTCACTTGGCTCACCAAATTTCGTTCTTCTAGGTTAAACCGTTCCTTTGCAGTAACCGTTTTCATGTTTAGGTTTCACTCTGTTTTCTCCTATATGGATACATGTAGTTGGAACTCTAAATCAAACACGGTTTGTGCTAGCTCTTTGAAACTTGGCACAATGATGTAGTTCCAAGTTCTATCGCTATGGTTTGTGTGCTATTGAAGTAGCCCCAAGCAGAGACTGACGAGAATCCCTTTCATTGAAAGGGGTTGCCAGGCTTCCAAAAAACTGCGAGTTTCCTGAAAACTCAGCAAACATTTTTTCACCCAATCTTGATGATCCTTGCCGGTAGTGATCAGTACACGAATCTCACTTGGCTCACTAAATTTGGTTCTTCTAGGTTAAACCGTTCCTTTGCAGTAACCGTTTTCATGTTTATGTTTCACTCTGTTTTCTCCTATATGGATACATGTAGTTGGAACTCTAAATCAAACACGGTTTGTGCTAGCTCTTTCAAACTTGGCACAATAATGTAGTTCCAAGTTCTATCGCTATGGTTTGTGTGCTATTGAAAGTAGCCCCAAGCAGAGACTGACGAGAATCCCTTTCATTGAAAGGGGTTGCCAGGCTTCCAAAAAACTGCGAGTTTCCTGAAATCTCAGCAAATATTTTTTCACCCAATCTTGATGATACTTGCAGGTAGTAATCAGTACACGAATCTCACTTGGCTCACTAAATATCGTTATTCTAGGTTAAACCGTTCCTTTGCAGTAACCGTTTTCATGTTTAGGTTTCACTCTGTTTTCTCCTATATGGATACATGTAGTTGGAACTCTAAATCAAACACGGTTTGTGCTAGCTCTTTGAAAATTGGCACAATAATGTAGTTCCAAGTTCTATCGCTATGGTTTGTGTGCTATTGAAGTAGCCCCAAGCAGAGACTGACGAGAATCACTTTCATTGAAAGGGGTTGCCAGGCTTCCACAAAACTGCGAGTTTCCTGAAATCTCAGCAACCATTTTTTTCACCCAGTCTTGATGATACTTCCATTTAATGATCAGGACACCAATCCCACTTGGCTCACCAAATTTCGTTCTTCTAGGTTAAACCGTTCCTTTTCAGTAACAGTTTTCATGTTTAGGTTTCACTCTGTTTTCTCCTATATGGATACATGTAGTTGGAACTCTAAATCAAACACGGTTTGTGCTAGCTCTTTGAAACTTGGCACAATGATGTAGTTCCAAGTTCTATCACTATGGTTTGTGTGCTATTGAAGTAGCCCCAAGCAGAGAATGACGAGAATCACTTTCATTGAAAGGGGGTTGCCAAGCTTCCAAAATACTACGAGTTTCCTGAAATCTCAGCAAACATTTTTTCACCCAATCTTGATGATACTTGAAGGTAGTGATGAGTACACGAATCTCACTTGGCTAACTAAATTTCGTTCTTCTAGGTTAAACCGTTCCTTTGCAGTAACCGTTTTCATGTTTAGGTTTCACTCTGTTTTCTCCTATATGGATACATGTAGTTGGAACTCTAAATCAAACACGGTTTGTGCTAGCTCTTTGAAACTTGGCACAATAATGTAGTTCCAAGTTCTATCGCTATGGTTTGTGTACTATTGAAGTAGCCCCAAGCAGAGACTGACGAGAATCACTTTCATTGAAAGGGGTTGCCAGCCTTCCAAAAAACTGCGAGTTTCCTGAAATCTCAGCCATACATTTTTTCACCCAATCTTGATGATACTTCCATTTAATGATCAGTACACCAATCCCACTTGGCTCACCAACTTTCGTTCTTCTATGTTAAACCGTTCCTTTGCAGTAACCGTTTTCATGTTTAAGTTTCACTCTGTTTTCTCCTATATGGATACATGTAGTTGGAACTAAATCAAACACGGTTTGTGCTAGCTCTTTGAAACTCGGCACAATAATGTAGTTCCAAGTTCTATCGCTATGGTTTGTGTGCTATTGAAGTAGCCCCAAGCAGAGACTGACGAGAATCCCTTTCATTGAAAGGGGTTGCCAAGCTTCCAAAAAACTGCGAGTTTCCTGAAAACTCAGCAAACATTTTTTCACCCAATCTTGATGATACTTGCAGGTAGTGATCAGTACACGAATCTCACTTGGCTCACCAAATTTCGTTCTTCTAGGTTAAACCGTTCCTTTACAGTAACCGTTTTCATGTTTAGGTTTCACTCTGTTTTCTCCTATATGGATACATGTAGTTGGAACTCTAAATCAAACACGGTTTGTGCTTGCTCTTTGAAACTTGGCACAAAAATGTAGTTCCAAGTTCTATCGCTATGGTTTGTGTGCTATTGATGTAGCCCCAAGCAGAGACTGACGAGAATCCCTTTCATTGAAAGGGGTTGCCAAGCTTGCAAAATACTACGAGTTTCCTGAAATCTCAGCAAACATTTTTTCACCCAATCTTGATGATCCTTGCAGGTAGTGATCAGTACACGAATCTCACTTGGCTCACTAAATTTCGTTCTTCTAGGTTAAACCGTTCCTTTGCAGTAACCGTTTTCATGTTTAGGTTTCACTCTGTTTTCTCCTATATGGATACATGTAGTTGGAACTCTAAATCAAACACGGTTTGTGCTAGCTCTTTGAAACTTGGCACAATAATGTAGTTCCAAGGTCTATCGCTATGGTTTGTGTGCTATTGAAGTAGCCCCAAGCAGAGACTGACGAGAATCCCTTTCATTGAAAGGGGTTGCCAGGCTTCCAAAAAACTGCGAGTTTCCTAAAAACTCAGCAAACATTTTTTCACCCAATATTGATGATACTTGCAGGTAGTGATCAGTACACGAATCTCACTTGGCTCACCAAATTTCGTTCTTCTAGGTTAAACCGTTCCTTTACAGTAACCGTTTTCATGTTTAGGTTTTACTCTGTTTTCTCCTATATGGATACATGTAGTTGGAACTCTAAATCAAACACGGTTTGTGCTAGCTCTTTGAAACTTGGCACAATAATGTAGTTCCAAGTTCTATCGCTATGGTTTGTGTGCTATTGAAGTAGCCCCAAGCAGAGACTGACGAGAATCCCTTTCATTGAAAGGGGTTGCCACGCTTCCAAAAAACTACGAGTTTCCTGAAATCTCAGCAAACATTTTTTCACCCAATCTTGATGATACTTCCATTTAATGATCAGTACACCAATCCCACTTGGCTCACCAAATTTCGTTCTTTCTAGGTTAAACCGTTCCTTTGCAGTAACCGTTTTCATGTTTAGGTTTCACTCTGTTTTCTCCTATATGGATACATGTAGTTGGAACTCTAAATCAAACACGGTTTGTGCTAGCTCTTTGAAACTTGGCACAATAATGTAGTTCCAAGTTCTATCGCTATGGTTTGTGTGCTATTGAAGTAAGCCCCAAGCAGAGACTGACGAGAATCCCTTTAATTGAAAGGGGTTGCCAGGCTTCCAAAAAACTGCGAGTTTCCTGAAATCTCAGCAAACATTTTTTCACCCAGTCTTGATGATACTTCCATTTAATGATCAGGACACCAATCCCACTTGGCTCACCAAATTTCGTTCTTCTAGGTTAAACCGTTCCTTTGCAGTAACCGTTTTCATGTTTAGGTTTCACACTGTTTTCTCCTATACGGATACATGTAGTTGGAACTCTAAATCAAACACGGTTTGTGCTAGCTCTTTCAAACTTGGCACAATAATGTAGTTCCAAGTTCTATCGCTATGGTTTGTGTGCTTTTGAAGTAGCCCCAAGCAGAGACTGGCGAGAATCCCTTTCATTGAAAGGGGTTGCCAAGCTTGCAAAATACTAGGAGTTTCCTGAAATCTCAGCAAACATTTTTTCACCCAATGTTGATGATCCTTGCAGGTAGTGATCAGTACACGAATCTCACTTGGCTCACCAAATTTCGTTCTTCTAGGTTAAACCGTTCCTTTACAGTAACCGTTTTCATGTTTAGGTTTCACTCTGTTTTCTCCTATATGGATACATGTAGTTGGAACTCTAAATCAAACACGGTTTGTGCTTGCTCTTTGAAACTTGGCACAATAATGTAGTTCCAAGTTCTATCGCTATGGTTTGTGTGCTATTGAAGTAGCCCCAAGCAGAGACTGAAGAGAATCCTTTCATTGAAAGGGGTTGCCAAGCTTGCAAAATACTACGAGTTTCCTGAAATCTCAGCAAACATTTTTTCACCCAATGTTGATGATCCTTGCAGGTAGTGATCAGTACACAAATCTCACTTGGCTCACTAAATTTCGTTCTTCTAGGTTAACCGTTCCTTTGCAGTAACCGTTTTCATGTTTAGGTTTCACTCTGTTTTCTCCTATATGGATACATGTAGTTGGAACTCTAAATCAAACACGGTTTGTGCTAGCTCTTTGAAACTTGGCACAATAATGTAGTTCCAAGTTCTATCGCTATGGTTTGTGTGCTATTGAAGTAGCCCAAGCAGAGACTGACGAGAATCACTTTCATTGAAAGGGGTTGCCAGGCTTCCACAAAACTGCGAGATTCCTGAAATCTCAGCAACCATTTTTTCACCCAGTCTTCATGATACTTCCATTTAATGATCAGGACACCAATCCCACTTGGCTCACCAAATTTCGTTCTTCTAGGTTAAACCGTTCCCTTTCAGTAACAGTTTTCATGTTTAGGTTTCACTCTGTTTTCTCCTATATGGATACATGTAGTTGGAACTCTAAATCAGACACGGTTTGTGCTAGCTCTTTGAAACTTGGCACAATGATGTAGTTCCAAGTTCTATCGCTATGGTTTGTGTGCTATTGAAGTAGCCCCAAGCAGAGACTGACGAGAATCACTTTCATTGAAAGGGGGTTGCCAAGCTTCCAAAATACTGCGAGTTTCCTGAAATCTCAGCAAACATTTTTTCACCCAATCTTGATGATACTTGCAGGGAGTAATCAGTACACGAATCTAACTTGGCTCACTAAATTTCGTTCTTCTAGGTTAAACCGTTCCTTTGCAGTAACCGTTTTCATGTTTAGGTTTCACTCTGTTTTCTCCTATATGGATAATGTAGTTGGGAACTCTAAATCAAACACGGTTTGTGCTAGCTCTTTGAAACTTGGCACAATAATGTAGTTCCAAGTTCTATCGCTATGGTTTGTGTGCTATTGAAGTAGCCCCAAGCAGAGACTGACGAGAATCACTTTCATTGAAAGGGGTTGCCAGGCTTCCACAAAACTGCGAGTTTCCTGAAATCTCAGCAACCATTTTTTCACCCAGTCTTCATGATACTTCCATTTAAAGATCAGGACACCAATCCCACTTGGCTCACCAAATTTCGTTCTTCTAGGTTAAACCGTTCCTTTTCAGTAACAGTTTTCATGTTTAGGTTTCACTCTGTTTTCTCCTATATGGATACATGTAGGTTGGAACTCTAAATCAGACACGGTTTGTGCTAGCTCTTTGAAACTTGGCACAATGATGTAGTTCCAAGTTCTATCGCTATGGTTTGTGTGCTATTGAAGTAGCCCCAAGCAGAGACTGACGAGAATCACTTTCATTGAAAGGGGTTGCCAAGCTTCCAAAATACTGCGAGTTTCCTGAAATCTCAGCAAACATTTTTTCACCCAATCTTGATGATACTTGCAGGTAGTGATCAGTACACGAATCTCACTTTGGCTCACTAAATTTCGTTCTCTAGGTTAAAGCGTCCCTTTGCAGTAACCGTTTTCATGTTTAGGTTTCACTCTGTTTTCTCCTATATGGATACATGTAGTTGGAACTCTAAATCAAACACGGTTTGTGCTAGCTCTTTGAAACTTGGCACAATCATGTAGTTCCAAGTTCTATCACTATGGTTTGTGTGCTATTGAAGTAGCCCCAAGCAGAGACTGACGAGAATCCCTTTCATTGAAAGGGGTTGCCAGGCTTCCAAAATACTACTAGTTTCCTGAAATCTCAGCAAACATTTTTTCACCCAATCTGATGATACTTGCAGGTAGTGATCAGTACACGAATATCACTTGGCTCACTAAATTTCGTTCTTCTAGGTTAAACCGTTCCTTTGCAGTAACCGTTTTTCCATGTTTAGGTTTCACTCTGTTTTCTCCTATATGGATACATGTAGTTGGAACTCTAAATCAAACACGGTTTGTGCTAGCTCTTTGAAACTTTGCACAATAATGTAGTTCCAAGTTCTATCGCTATGGTTTGTGTGCTATTGAAGTAGCCCCAAGCAGAGACTGACGAGAATCACTTTCATTGAAAGGGGTTGCCAAGCTTCCAAAATACTACGAGTTTCCTGAAATCTCAGCAAACATTTTTTCACCCAATCTTGATGATACTTGCAGGTAGTGATGAGTACACGAATCTCACTTGGCTAACTAAATTTCGTTCTTCTAGGTTTAAACCGTTGCTTTGCAGTAACCGTTTTCATGTTTAGGTTTCACTCTGTTTTCTCCTATATGGATACATGTAGTTGGAACTCTTAAATCAAACACGGTTTGTGCTAGCTCTTTGAAACTTGGCACAATAATGTAGTTCCAAGTTCTATCGCTATGGTTTGTGTACTATTGAAGTAGCCCCAAGCAGAGACTGACGAGAATCCCTTTCATAGAAAGGGGTTGCCAGCCTTCCAAAAAACTGCGAGTTTCCTTCAATCTCAGCATACATTTTTTCACCCAATCTTGATGATACTTCCATTTAATGATCAGTACACCAATCCCACTTGGCTCACCAAATTTCGTTCTTCTATGTTAAACCGTTCCTTTGCAGTAACCGTTTTCATGTTTAGGTTTCACTCTGTTTTCTCCTATATGGATACATGTAGTTGGAACTCTAAATCAAAGACGGTTTGTGCTAGCTCTTTGAAACTTGGCACAATAATGTAGTTCCAAGTTCTATCGCTATGGTTTGTGTGCTATTGAAGTAGCCCCAAGCAGAGACTGACGAGAATCCCTTTCATTGAAAGGGGTTGCCAAGCTTCCAAAAAACTGCGAGTTTCCTGAAATCTCAGCAAACATTTTTTCACCCAATCTTGATGATACTTGCAGGTAGTGATCAGTACACGAATCTCACTTGGCTCACCAAATTTCGTTCTTCTAGGTTAAAACCGTTCCTTTACAGTAACCGTTTTCATGTTTAGGACTCTGTTTTCTCCTATATGGATACATGTAGTTGGAACTCTAAATCAAACACGGTTTGTGCTAGCTCTTTGAAACTTGGCACAGTAATGTAGTTCCAAGTTCTATCGCTATGGTTTGTGTGCTATTGAAGTAGCCCCAAGCAGAGACTGACGAGAATCCCTTTCATTGAAAGGGGTTGCCAAGCTTCCAAAAAACTGCGAGTTTCCTGAAAACTCAGCAAACATTTTTTCACCCAATCTTGATGATACTTGCAGGTAGTGATCAGTACACGAATCTCACTTGGCTCACCAAATTTCGTTCTTCTAGGTTAAACCGTTCCTTTACAGTAACCGTTTTCATGTTTAGGTTTCACTCTGTTTTCTCCTATATGGATACATGTAGTTGGAACTCTAAATCAAACACAGTTTGTGCTTGCTCTTTGAACTTGGCACAATAATGTAGTTCCAAGTTCTATCGCTATGGTTTGTGTGCTATTGAAGTAGCCCCAAGCAGAGACTGACGAGAATCCCTTTCATTGAAAGTGGTTGCCAAGCTTGCAAAATACTACGAGTTTCCTGAAATCTCAGCAAACATTTTTTCACCCAATCTTGATGATCCTTGCAGGTAGTGATCAGTACACGAATCTCACTTGGCTCACTAAATTTCCTTCTTCTAGGTTAAACCGTTCCTTTGCAGTAACCGTTTTCATGTTTAGGTTTCACTCTGTTTTCTCCTATATGGATACATGTAGTTGGAACTCTAAATCAGACACGGTTTGTGCTAGCTCTTTGAAACTTGGCACAATGATGTAGTTCCAAGTTCTATCGCTATGGTTTGTGTGCTATTGAAGTAGCCCCAAGCAGAGACTGAAGAGAATCCCTTTCATTGAAAGGGGTTGCCAGGCTTCCAAAAAACTGCGAGTTTCCTGAAATCTCAGCAAACATTTTTTCACCCAGTCTTGATGATACTTCCATTTAATGATCAGGACACCAATCCCACTTGGCTCACCAAATTTCGTTCTTCTAGTTAAACCGTTCCTTTGCAGTAACCGTTTTCTTGTTTAGGTTTCACTCTGTTTTCTCCTATACGGATACATGTAGTTGGAACTCTAAATCAAACACGGTTTGTGCTAGCTCTTTCAAACTTGGCACAATAATGTAGTTCCAAGTTCTATCGCTATGGTTTGTGTGCTATTGAAGTAGCCCCAAGCAGAGACTGGCGAGAATCCCTTTCATTGAAAGGGGTTGCCAAGCTTGCAAAATACTAGGAGTTTCCTGAAATCTCAGAAAACATTTTTTCACCCAATCTTTATGATACTTCCATTTAATGATCAGGACACCAATCCCACTTGGCTCACCAAATTTCGTTCTTCTAGGTTAAACCGTTCCTTTGCAGTAACCGTTTTCATGTTTAGGTTTCACTCTGTTTTCTCCTATATGGATACATGTAGTTGGAACTCTAAATCAAACACGGTTTGTGCTAGCTCTTTGAAACTTGGCACAATAATGTAGTTCCAAGTTCTGTCGCTATGGTTTGCGTGCTATTGAAGTAGCCCCAAGCACAGACTGACGAGAATCACTTTCATTGAAAGGGGTTGCCAGCCTTCCAGAAAACTGCGAGTTTCCTGAAATCTCAGCATACATTTTTTCACCCAATCTTGATGATACTTCCATTTAATGATCAGTACACCAATCCAACTTGGCTCACCAAATTTCGTTCTTCTATGTTAAACCGTTCCTTTGCAGTTACCGTTTTCATGTTTAGGTTTCACTGTTTTCTCCTATATGGATACATGTAGTTGGAACTCTAAATCAAACACGGTTTGTGCTAGCTCTTTGAAACTTGGCACAATGATGTAGTTCCAAGTTCTATCGCTATGGTATGTGTGCTATTGAAGTAGCCCCAAGCAGAGACTGACGAGAATCCCTTTCATTGAAAGGGGTTGCCAAGCTTCCAAAAAACTGCGAGTTTCCTGAAAACTCAGCAAACATTTTTTCACCCAATCTTGATGATACTTGCAGGTAGTGATCAGTACACGAATCTCACTTGGCTCACCAAATTTCGTTCTTCTAGGTTAAACCGTTCCTTTACAGTAACCGTTTTCATGTTTAGGTTTCACTCTGTTTTCTCCTATATGGATACATGTAGTTGGAACTCTAAATCAAACACAGTTTGTGCTTGCTCTTTGAAACTTGGCACAATAATGTAGTTCCAAGTTCTATCGCTATGGTTTGTGTGCTATTGAAGTAGCCCCAAGCAGAGACTGACGAGAATCCCTTTCATTGAAAGTGGTTGCCAAGCTTGCAAAATACTACGAGTTTCCTGAAATCTCAGCAAACATTTTTTCACCCAATCTTGATGATCCTTGCAGGTAGTGATCAGTACACGAATCTCACTTGGCTCACTAAATTTCCTTCTTCTAGGTTAAACCGTTCCTTTGCAGTAACCGTTTTCATGTTTAGGTTTCACTCTGTTTTCTCCTATATGGATACATGTAGTTGGAACTCTAAATCAAACACGGTTTGTGCTAGCTCTTTGAAACTTGGCACAATAATGTAGTTCCAAGTTCTATCGCTATGGTTTGTGTGCTATTGAAGTAGCCCCAAGCAGAGACTGACGAGAATCACTTTCATTGAAAGGGGTTGCCAGGCTTCCAAAAAACTGCGAGTTTCCTGAAATCTCAGCAAACATTTTTTCACCCAATCTTGATGATACTTGCAGGTAGTGATCACTGCACGAATCTCACTTGGCTCACTAAATTTCGTTCTTCTATGTTAAACCGTTCCTTTGCAGTAACCGTTTTCATGTTTAGGTTTCACTCTGTTTTCTCCTATATGGATACATGTAGTTGGAACTCTAAATCAGACACGGTTTGTGCTAGCTCTTTGAAACTTGGCACAATGATGTAGTTCCAAGTTCTATCTCTATGGTTTGTGTGCTATTGAAGTAGCCCCAAGCAGAGACTGACGAGAATCACTTTCATTGAAAGGGTTTGCCAAGCTTCCAAAATACTGCGAGTTTCCTGAAATCTCAGCAACCATTTTTTCACCCAATCTTGATGATACTTGCAGGTAGTGATCAGTACACGAATCTCACTTGGCTCACTAAATTTCGTTCTTCTAGGTTAAACCGTTCCTTTGCAGTAACCGTTTTCATGTTTAGGTTTCACTCTGTTTTCTCCTATATGGATACATGTAGTTGGAACTCTAAATCAAACACGGTTTGTGCTAGCTCTTTGAAACTTGGCACAATAATGTAGTTCCAATTTCTATCGCTATGGTTTGTGTGCTATTGAAGTAGCCCCAAGCAGAGACTGACGAGAATCCCTTTCATTGAAAGGGGTTGCCAGGCTTCCAAAAAACTGCGAGTTTCCTGAAATCTCAGCAAACATTTTTTCACCCAGTCTTGATGATACTTCCATTTAATGATCAGGACACCAATCCCACTTGGCTCACCAAATTTCGTTCTTCTAGGTTAAACCGTTCCTTTGCAGTAACCGTTTTCTTGTTTAGGTTTCACTCTGTTTTCTCCTATACGGATACATGTAGTTGGAACTCTAAATCAAACACGGTTTGTGCTAGCTCTTTCAAACTTGGCACAATAATGTAGTTCCAAGTTCTATCGCTATGGTTTGTGTGCTATTGAAGTAGCCCCAAGCAGAGACTGGCGAGAATCCCTTTCATTGAAAGGGGTTGCCAAGCTTGCAAAATACTAGGAGTTTCCTGAAATCTCAGAAAACATTTTTTCACCCAATCTTTATGATACTTCCATTTAATGATCAGGACACCAATCCCACTTGGCTCACCAAATTTCGTTCTTCTAGGTTAAACCGTTCCTTTGCAGTAACCGTTTTCATGTTTAGGTTTCACTCTGTTTTCTCCTATATGGATACATGTAGTTGGAACTCTAAATCAAACACGGTTTGTGCTAGCTCTTTGAAACTTGGCACAATAATGTAGTTCCAAGTTCTGTCGCTATGGTTTGCGTGCTATTGAAGTAGCCCCAAGCACAGACTGACGAGAATCACTTTCATTGAAAGGGGTTGCCAGCCTTCCAGAAAACTGCGAGTTTCCTGAAATCTCAGCATACAGTTTTTCACCCAGTCTTGATGATACTTCCATTTAATGATCAGTACACCAATCCAACTTGGCTCACCAAATTTCGTTCTTCTATGTTAAACCGTTCCTTTGCAGTTACCGTTTTCATGTTTAGGTTTCACTGTTTTCTCCTATATGGATTCATGTAGTTGGAACTCTAAATCAAACACGGTTTGTGCTAGCTCTTTGAAACTTGGCACAATGATGTAGTTCCAAGTTCTATCGCTATGGTATGTGTGCTATTGAAGTAGCCCCAAGCAGAGACTGACGAGAATCCCTTTCATTGAAAGGGGTTGCCAAGCTTCCAAAAAACTGCGAGTTTCCTGAAAACTCAGCAAACATTTTTTCACGCAATCTTGATGATACTTGCAGGTAGTGATCAGTACACGAATCTCACTTGCTCACCAAATTTCGTTCTTCTAGGTTAAACCGTTCCTTTACAGTAACCGTTTTCATGTTTAGGTTTCACTCTGTTTTGTCCTATATGGATACATGTAGTTGGAACTCTAAATCAAACACAGTTTGTGCTTGCTCTTTGAAACTTGGCACAATAATGTAGTTCCAAGTTCTATCGCTATGGTTTGTGTGCTATTGAAGTAGCCCCAAGCAGAGACTGACGAGAATCCCTTTCATTGAAAGTGGTTGCCAAGCTTGCAAAATACTACGAGTTTCCTGAAATCTCAGCAAACATTTTTTCACCCAATCTTGATGATCCTTGCAGGTAGTGATCAGTACACGAATCTCACTTGGCTCACTAAATTTCCTTCTTCTAGGTTAAACCGTTCCTTTGCAGTAACCGTTTTCATGTTTAGGTTTCACTCTGTTTTCTCCTATATGGATACATGTAGTTGGAACTCTAAATCAAACACGGTTTGTGCTAGCTCTTTGAAACTTGGCACAATAATGTAGTTCCAAGTTCTATCGCTATGGTTTGTGTGCTATTGAAGTAGCCCCAAGCAGAGACTGACGAGAATCACTTTCATTGAAAGGGGTTGCCAGGCTTCCAAAAAACTGCGAGTTTCCTGAAATCTCAGCAAACATTTTTTCACCCAATCTTGATGATACTTGCAGGTAGTGATCACTGCACGAATCTCACTTGGCTCACTAAATTTCGTTCTTCTATGTTAAACCGTTCCGTTGCAGTAACCGTTTTCATGTTTAGGTTTCACTCTGTTTTCTCCTATATGGATACATGTAGTTGGAACTCTAAATCAGACACGGTTTGTGCTAGCTCTTTGAAACTTGGCACAATGATGTAGTTCCAAGTTCTATCTCTATGGTTTGTGTGCTATTGAAGTAGCCCCAAGCAGAGACTGACGAGAATCACTTTCATTGAAAGGGTTTGCCAAGCTTCCAAAATACTGCGAGTTTCCTGAAATCTCAGCAACCATTTTTTCACCCAATCTTGATGATACTTGCAGGTAGTGATCAGTACACGAATCTCACTTGGCTCACTAAATTTCGTTCTTCTAGGTTAAACCGTTCCTTTGCAGTAACCGTTTTCATGTTTAGGTTTCACTCTGTTTTCTCCTATATGGATACATGTAGTTGGAACTCTAAATCAAACACGGTTTGTGCTAGCTCTTTGAAACTTGGCACAATAATGTAGTTCCAATTTCTATCGCTATGGTTTGTGTGCTATTGAAGTAGCCCCAAGCAGAGACTGGCGAGAATCCCTTTCATTGAAAGGGGTTGCCAAGCTTGCAAAATACTAGGAGTTTCCTGAAATCTCAGAAAACATTTTTTCACCCAATCTTTATGATACTTCCATTTAATGATCAGGACACCAATCCCACTTGGCTCACCAAATTTCGTTCTTCTAGGTTAAACCGTTCCTTTGCAGTAACCGTTTTCATGTTTAGGTTTCACTCTGTTTTCTCCTATATGGATACATGTAGTTGGAACTCTAAATCAAACACGGTTTGTGCTAGCTCTTTGAAACTTGGCACAATAATGTAGTTCCAAGTTCTGTCGCTATGGTTTGCGTGCTATTGAAGTAGCCCCAAGCACAGACTGACGAGAATCACTTTCATTGAAAGGGGTTGCCAGCCTTCCAAAAAACTGCGAGTTTCCTGAAATCTCAGCATACATTTTTTCACCCAATCTTGATGATACTTCCATTTAATGATCAGTACACCAATCCAACTTGGCTCACCAAATTTCGTTCTTCTATGTTAAACCGTTCCTTTGCAGTTACCGTTTTCATGTTTAGGTTTCACTGTTTTCTCCTATATGGATACATGTAGTTGGAACTCTAAATCAAACACGGTTTGTGCTAGCTCTTTGAAACTTGGCACAATGATGTAGTTCCAAGTTCTATCGCTATGGTATGTGTGCTATTGAAGTAGCCCCAAGCAGAGACTGACGAGAATCCCTTTCATTGAAAGGGGTTGCCAAGCTTCCAAAAAACTGCGAGTTTCCTGAAAACTCAGCAAACATTTTTTCACCCAATCTTGATGATACTTGCAGGTAGTGATCAGTACACGAATCTCACTTGGCTCACCAAATTTCGTTCTTCTAGGTTAAACCGTTCCTTTACAGTAACCGTTTTCATGTTTAGGTTTCACTCTGTTTTCTCCTATATGGATACATGTAGTTGGAACTCTAAATCAAACACAGTTTGTGCTTGCTCTTTGAAACTTGGCACAATAATGTAGTTCCAAGTTCTATCGCTATGGTTTGTGTGCTATTGAAGTAGCCCCAAGCAGAGACTGACGAGAATCCCTTTCATTGAAAGTGGTTGCCAAGCTTGCAAAATACTACGAGTTTCCTGAAATCTCAGCAAACATTTTTTCACCCAATCTTGATGATCCTTGCAGGTAGTGATCAGTACACGAATCTCACTTGGCTCACTAAATTTCCTTCTTCTAGGTTAAACCGTTCCTTTGCAGTAACCGTTTTCATGTTTAGGTTTCACTCTGTTTTCTCCTATATGGATACATGTAGTTGGAACTCTAAATCAGACACGGTTTGTGCTAGCTCTTTGAAACTTGGCACAATGATGTAGTTCCAAGTTCTATCGCTATGGTTTGTGTGCTATTGAAGTAGCCCCAAGCAGAGACTGAAGAGAATCCCTTTCATTGAAAGGGGTTGCCAAGCTTCCAAAAAACTACGAGTTTCCTGAAATCTCAGCAAACATTTTTTCACCCAATCTTGATGATACTTCCATTTAATGATCAGTACACCAATCCCACTTGGCTCACCAAATTTCGTTCTTCTAGGTTAAACCGTTCCTTTGCAGTAACCGTTTTCATGTTTAGGTTTCACTCTGTTTTCTCCTATATGGATACATGTAGTTGGAACTCTAAATCAAACACGGTTTGTGCTAGCTCTTTGTAACTTGGCACAATAATGTAGTTCCAAGTTCTATCGCTATGGTTTGTGTGCTATTGAAGTAGCCCCAAGCAGAGACTGACGAGAATCCCTTTCATTGAAAGGGGTTGCCAAGCTTCCAAAATACTGCGAGTTTCCTGAAATCTCAGCAAACATTTTTTCACCCAATCTTGATGATACTTGCAGGTAGTGATCAGTACACGAATCTCACTTGGCTCACCAAATTTCGTTCTTCTAGGTTAAACCGTTCCTTTACAGTAACCGTTTTCATGTTTAGGTTTCACTCTGTTTTCTCCTATATGGATACATGTAGTTGGAACTCTAAATCAAACACGGTTTGTGCTAGCTCTTTGAAACTTGGCACAATAATGTAGTTCCAAGTTCTATCGCTATGGTTTGTGTACTATTGAAGTAGCCCCAAGCAGAGACTGACGAGAATCCCTTTCATTGAAAGGGGTTGCCAGGCTTCCAAAAAACTGCGAGTTTCCTTCAATCTCAGCAACCATTTTTTCACCCAGTCTTGATGATACTTCCATTTAATGATCAGGACACCAATCCCACTTGGCTCACCAAATTTCGTTCTTCTAGGTTAAACCGTTCCTTTGCAGTAACCGTTTTCATGTTTAGGTTTCACTCTGTTTTCTCCTATATGGATACATGTAGTTGGAACTCTAAATCAAACACGGTTTGTGCTAGCTCTTTGAAAATTGGCACAATGATGTAGTTCCAAGTTCTATCGCTATGGTTTGTGTGCTATTGAAGTAGCCCCAAGCAGAGACTGACGAGAATCCCTTTCATTGAAAGGGGTTGCCAAGCTTCCAAAATACTGCGAGTTTCCTGAAAACTCAGCAAACATTTTTTCACCCAATCTTGATGATACTTGCAGGTAGTGATCAGTACACGAATCTCACTTGGCTCACCAAATTTCGTTCTTCTAGGTTAAACCGTTCCTTTACAGTAACCGTTTTCATGTTTAGGTTTCACTCTGTTTTCTCCTATATGGATACATGTAGTTGGAACTCTAAATCAAACACGGTTTGTGCTAGCTCTTTGAAACTTGGCACAATAATGTAGTTCCAAATTCTATCGCTATGGTTTGTGTGCTATTGAAGTAGCCCCAAGCAGAGACTGACGAGAATCCCTTTCATTGAAAAGGGTTGCCAGGCTTCCAAAAAACTGCGAGTTTCCTGAAAATTCAGCAAACATTTTTTCACCCAATCTTGATGATCCTTGCCGGTAGTGATCAGTACACGAATCTCACTTGGCTCACTAAATTTCGTTCTTCTAGGTTAAACCGTTCCTTTGCAGTAACCGTTTTCATGTTTAGGTTTCACTCTGTTTTCTCCTATATGGATACATGTAGTTGGAACTCTAAATCAAACACGGTTTGTGCTAGCTCTTTGAAACTTGGCACAATAATGTAGTTCCAAGTTCTATCGCTATGGTTTGTGTGCTATTGAAGTAGACCCAAGCAGAGACTGACGAGAATCACTTTCATTGAAAGGGGTTGCCAGGCTTCCAAAAAACTGCGAGTTTCCTGAAATCTCAGCAAACATTTTTTCACCCAATCTTGATGATACTTGCAGGTAGTGATCAGTACACAAATCTCACTTGGCTCACTAAATTTCGTTCTTCTAGGTTAAACCGTTCCTTTGCAGTAACCGTTTTCATGTTTAGGTTTCACTCTGTTTTCTCCTATATGGATACATGTAGTTGGAACTCTAAATTAAACACGGTTTGTGCTAGCTCTTTGAAACTTGGCACAATAATGTAGTTCCAAGTTCTATCGCTATGGTTTGTGTGCTATTGAAGTAGCCCCAAGCAGAGACTGACGAGAATCACTTTCATTGAAAGGGGTTGCCAGGCTTCCACAAAACTGCGAGTTTCCTGAAATCTCAGCAACCATTTTTTCACCCAGTCTTGATGATACTTCCATTTAATGATCAGGACACCAATCCCACTTGGCTCACCAAATTTCGTTCTTCTAGGTTAAACCGTTCCTTTTCAGTAACAGTTTTCATGTTTAGGTTTCACTCTGTTTTCTCCTATATGGATACATGTAGTTGGAACTCTAAATCAAACACGGTTTGTGCTAGCTCTTTGAAACTTGGCACAATAATGTAGTTCCAAGTTCTATCGCTATGGTTTGTGTGCTATTGAAGTAGCCCCAAGCAGAGACTGACGAGAATCCCTTTCATTGAAAGGGGTTGCCAAGCTTCCAAAAAACTACGAGTTTCCTGAAATCTCAGCAAACATTTTTTCACCCAATCTTGATGATACTTCCATTTAATGATCAGGACACCAATCCCACTTGGCTCACCAAATTTCGTTCTTCTAGGTTAAACCGTTCCTTTGCAGTAACCGTTTTCATGTTTAGGTTTCACTCTGTTTTCTCCTATATGGATACATGTAGTTGGAAGTCTAAATGAAACACGGTTTGTGCTAGCTCTTTGAAACTTGGCACAATAATGTAGTTCCAAGTTCTATCGCTATGGTTTGTGTGCTATTGAAGTAGCCCCAAGCAGAGACTGACGAGAATCCCTTTCATTGAAAGGGGTTGCCAGGCTTCCAAAAAACTGCGAGTTTCCTGAAATCTCAGCAAACATTTTTTCACCCAGTCTTGATGATACTTCCATTTAATGATCAGGACACCAATCCCACTTGGCTCACCAAATTTCGTTCTTCTAGGTTAAACCGTTCCTTTGCAGTAACCGTTTTCTTGTTTAGGTTTCACTCTGTTTTCTCCTATACGGATACATGTAGTTGGAACTCTAAATCAAACACGGTTTGTGCTAGCTCTTTCAAACTTGGCACAATAATGTAGTTCCAAGTTCTATCGCTATGGTTTGTGTGCTATTGAAGTAGCCCCAAGCAGAGACTGGCGAGAATCCCTTTCATTGAAAGGGGTTGCCAAGCTTGCAAAATACTAGGAGTTTCCTGAAATCTCAGAAAATATTTTTTCACCCAATCTTTATGATACTTCCATTTAATGATCAGGACACCAATCCCACTTGGCTCACCAAATTTCGTTCTTCCAGGTTAAAACGTTCCTTTGCAGTAACCGTTTTCATGTTTAGGTTTCACTCTGTTTTCTCCTATATGGATACATGTAGTTGGAACTCTAAATCAAACACGGTTTGTGCTAGCTCTTTGAAACTTGGCACAATAATGTAGTTCCAAGTTCTATCGCTATGGTTTGCGTGCTATTGAAGTAGCCCCAAGCACAGACTGACGAGAATCCCTTTCATTGAAAGGGGTTGCCAGCCTTCCAAAAAACTGCGAGTTTCCTGAAATCTCAGCATACATTTTTTCACCCAATCTTGATGATACTTCCATTTAATGATCAGTACACCAATCCAACTTGGCTCACCAAATTTCGTTCTTCTATGTTAAACCGTTCCTTTGCAGTTACCGTTTTCATGTTTAGGTTTCACTGTTTTCTCCTATATGGATACATGTAGTTGGAACTCTAAATCAAACACGGTTTGTGCTAGCTCTTTGAAACTTGGCACAATGATGTAGTTCCAAGTTCTATCGCTATGGTATGTGTGCTATTGAAGTAGCCCCAAGCAGAGACTGACGAGAATCCCTTTCATTGAAAGGGGTTGCCAAGCTTCCAAAAAACTGCGAGTTTCCTGAAAACTCAGCAAACATTTTTTCAACCAATCTTGATGATACTTGCAGGTAGTGATCAGTACACGAATCTCACTTGGCTCACCAAATTTCGTTCTTCTAGGTTAAACCGTTCCTTTACAGTAACCGTTTTCATGTTTAGGTTTCACTCTGTTTTCTCCTATATGGATACATGTAGTTGGAACACTAAATCAAACACGGTTTGTGCTTGCTCTTTGAAACTTGGCACAATAATGTAGTTCCAAGTTCTATCGCTATGGTTTGTGTGCTATTGAAGTAGCCCCAAGCAGAGACTGACGAGAATCCCTTTCATTGAAAGGGGTTGCCAAGCTTCCAAAAAACTGCGAGTTTTCTGAAAACTCAGCAAACATTTTTTCACCCAATCTTGATGATACTTCCATTTAATGATCAGTACACCAATCCCACTTGGCTCACCAAATTTCGTTCTTCTACGTTAAACCGTTCCTTTGCAGTAACCGTTTTCATGTTTAGGTTTCACTCTGTTTTCTCCTATATGGATACATGTAGTTGGAACTCTAAATCAAACACGGTTTGTGCTAGCTCTTTGAAACTTGGCACAATAATGTAGTTCCAAGTTCTATCGCTATGGTTTGTGTGCTATTGAAGTAGCCCCAAGCAGAGACTGACGAGAATCCCTTTCATTGAAAGGGGTTGCCAGGCTTCCAAAAAACTGCGAGTTTCCTGAAATCTCAGCAAACATTTTTTCACCCAGTCTTGATGATACTTCCATTTAATGATCAGGACACCAATCCCACTTGGCTCACCAAATTTCGTTCTTCTAGGTTAAACCGTTCCTTTGCAGTAACCGTTTTCTTGTTTAGGTTTCACTCTGTTTTCTCCTATACGGATACATGTAGTTGGAACTCTAAATCAAACACGGTTTGTGCTAGCTCTTTCAAACTTGGCACAATAATGTAGTTCCAAGTTCTATCGCTATGGTTTGTGTGCTATTGAAGTAGCCCCAAGCAGAGACTGGCGAGAATCCCTTTCATTGAAAGGGGTTGCCAAGCTTGCAAAATACTAGGAGTTTCCTGAAATCTCAGAAAACATTTTTTCACCCAATCTTTATGATACTTCCATTTAATGATCAGGACACCAATCCCACTTGGCTCACCAAATTTCGTTCTTCCAGGTTAAACCGTTCCTTTGCAGTAACCGTTTTCATGTTTAGGTTTCACTCTGTTTTCTCCTATATGGATACATGTAGTTGGAA